>NC_138903.1:132896350-133105368 GCF_965194825.1 Balaenoptera physalus | reverse complement strand
GGTGTCAGTTGTGGCAGGCGGGCTCCTTAGTTGCGGCTCGCCAGCTCCTTAGTTGCGGCTTGTGAACTCTTAGTTATGGCATGCATGTGGGATCTGGTTCCCTGACCAGGGATCAAACCCAGGCCCCCTGTACTGGGAGTTCAGAGTCTTATCCACTGCGCCACCAGGGAAGTCCCCTGTGGATTCTTTTTGGTTTTCTACTTACACAGTCATGCCATCCAGGAGGAATGACTGTTTTGTTTCTTCTTTTCTAGTCCTTTTAACTACAGTTTCTTTTTCTCACTTTACTTCCCTGGACAGTACAAGGTTGAATGGAAGCAAAGAGAATATTCTTAAGGTTTCATCATTAATTAAGATGTTTGCAGAGGTGTTTATAGACACCTTTATGAGATTAAGGCAGTTCCCTTCCAGTCCTAGTTTGCTATATGTTGAATTTTATCAAATGCATTCAGAAAAAGCACTGAGTTAATGACAGAATGTTCCTCCTCTCATCAGTTAATGTATTAAATTGTGTTAATTGATTATCTAATGTTAAACCACCCTTGCATTTTCTGGGCTAAACTCAACTTTGTCATGGTGTATTGGCTGGATTGGTTTTGTTGTTGTTGTTTTTGGAGCATGTCCTCTTTTTCTGTTCCCTGGAACAATTTATCTAAGACAAGGGTTATCAGTTCCTTAAAGGCTTGATGGAATACGTCTGTAAAACTATCTAGGCCTTCCTTGTTTTTGCAGCCACCAGCCCCTCTATCCATACATTTTAAATTACATTGCCAATTTCTTTAATAATTATGGGACTGTTCAGGTTTTCTGCTTCTTCTTGAGTCAATTTTATTTTTATTGTGGTAAAAATTCCATAACATAAAGTTTACCATCTTAACCATTTTTAAGTGTACAGTTAAGTAGTGTTAGGTACACTCACATTGTTGTGAAACAGATCTCCAGAACTTTTTCATCTTGCAAAACTGAAATGCTATATCCATTAAACAACTCTGCTTTTCCCCAGCCCCTGGCACCCACCCTTCTACTTCTGTGTCTATAAATTTGACTACTCTAGGGACTTCACATAGGTGGAATCATGCAATATTTGTCTTTTGTGACTGGCTTATTTCACATAACATAATGTCATCAAGGGTCACCCATGTTGTGGCATCTGGCAGGATTTCCTTCCTTTTAAGGAGGAATAATATTCCATTTTGTGTATAGACCACATTTTGTTCATCCTTTCGTCAGTCAATGGACACTGAGGTTGCTTCTACCTCTTGACTATTGTGAATAGTGCTGCCATGAACATGGATATGTAAATAGCTCTGCTTCAATTCTTTTAGATATATACTCAGAAGTGGGATTGCTGGATCACATAGTAGTTCTATATTTAATTTTCTGAGGAACTTCCTTACCATTTTCTATGGCAGTTGCACCATTTTACAATCCCACCAACAGTGCACAAGACTTCTAATTTTCTCCACATTCTTGACACTATTTGATGTTTTCTGGGTTTTTTTGGTTTTTTTAAAAAATAGTAACCATTCTAATGGATGTCACGTAATTTATTGTGGTTTTGATTTACATTTCTTGATGATTAGTGATGTTGAGCATGTTTTCATATGCTTGTTGGCCATTTGTATATCATCTTCGGGGTAATGTCTATTCAAGGCCTTTGCACATTTTTAAAAATCTTTTTTTAAAAATTATTTTATTTTTGGCTGCGTTGGGTCTTCGTTGCCATGCACAGGCTTTCTCTAGTTGCGGCGAGCGGGAGCTACTCTTCGCTGCGGTGCGTGGGCTTCTCATTGCGGTGGCTTCTCTTGTTGTGGAGCACGGGCTCTAGGCGTGCGGGCTTCAGTAGCTGTAGCACACGGGCTCAGTAGTTGTGGCTCGCGGGCTCTAGAGCGCAGGCTCAGTAGTTGTGGCGTGTGGGCTTAGTTGCTCTGCAGCACGTGGGATCTTCCCGGACCAGGGCTCGAACCCATGTCCCCTGCATTGGCAGGCGGATTCTTAACCACTGTGCCACCAGAGAAGTCCCTTTGCACATTTTTTAATCAGGTAATTTGATTTGTTGTTGAGTTGTAGGAATTCTTTGTATATTCTGGATATTAACCCTTTATCAGATATGTGACTTATATTTTCTCCCGTTCTGTAGGAGGCCTTTTTACTCTGTTTATTGTATCCTTTGTTGCTACACGTGTCCCTACTGTCAACCAGAAGACAATATTCCCAATGACTTTGAAGCCCCCATATACCCTGTTCCTCCCTTGACATAAGCAACCACTAGCCTTTCCTTACTTTTCTTACTTGTCCCATATATGTATCGTCTCTAAACAGTATACATAGTTTGGTTTTATATTTTTGGAATTTATATAAATGGAATCATACTGGATGTATTTTTCTGTAACCTGTTGCTTTAGTTCCATATTACATTTGTGACATGCGTCCAAGTGTGATACACCTAGCCGGAGTTTATTCAGTTTTATTGCTGAATAGTTTTCCATCATATGACTGCAACATAGTTTGTTTATTCACCTGTTAATGGACACCTGGGTTTTTTCTGGCTTTTGCTTATTATAAACAATGCTGCTGTGAACGACCTGTACGTGTAATCTGGGGTATTTGTGAAGGACCTTCTCTAGGGTGTGCCCAAGAGTGACCTTGTTAGGCCATAAATATGTACATCTTTAATTCTACTAGATAACACCAAATTGTTTTCCAGAGCTGTTGTACCAGTTTGTATACCACCACAGTGTACGAGTTCCTGCTACTCCACATCACTGCCGACACTTGGTATTGTCTGACTTTTTAATTTCTGTCAGTCAGTGGATGGGAATAAAAAGATATTTCACTGTGGCTTTAATCTGCATTTCCAAAGACCCTCTGTTCTAACTTGCCAGAGAATAAAAGTCTGGTCTTCTGCATGAGGTGGGGTAAAGATGTGAGCATCTAGCAGCTTCATATATATAAAGCTGCTATATATATATATATATATATATATATTCAATTATATATATATATTCAATTATATATATATATATATATATATATATATATATATATAATTGAAATATATGTGATCTAGCAGCCTCTTGCACAGGCGTCCAAACTCCCATGCTTAAGCCAGAGTCTCTCATTATGTTGGAAAGGGCTATGGTATCTGTGGTTCTACCCGTCTTTTCCTCTCCTTTCATTCTTGCCAGAGCCTTGTGTCTATTTTACTAACTTCAGAGAACCAACTTTTGGTTTTATTGATCTTTGTTTTTTCTATTTCATTAATTTCTGCTGTCTTTGTGATTTCCTTCCTTCTACTTTTTTTTGGGTTTATTCTACTGTGGTTTTTCTAACTTCCTGGGTTGGGGCTCAGCTTACTTTTTTAAGACTATACATTTACTCTTAAGTACTGCTTGAGCTACACTCCACACGTTTTCAAATGTAGCGTTTTCATTGTTGTTCAGTTCTAACTTTTTTTAGATTTTCATTATATTTCTTCTTGGACCGATGAATTATTGGGAAGTGTATTTTTAAATTTAAATTTGTAAATTTAAATTTTCAAACATATGGGAGGACTTAATTTTAGCATTATTATCCATTTATGATTTTATTCTGTTGCAGTTTGAGAACATGATCTGTATGATACCCATTCTTCTAGTATTTGCTGAGATTTGTTTTCTGGCTGAGAACATGGTGGGTTTTATTAAGTGTTCAAGGTGAACTTGAAGTGCGTAGTCTCTAGTTTTGGGATGTCTGTTAATCAAGCATGTTCAATTTGTGCTATATTCTTCCTACTTTTGTCTGCTTGAGCTACCAATTGGAGTGAGAGGTAGTGTGATTTACTGTGGTGAATTTACTAATTTATTAATTTTTCCTTTTACTGCTACTTTTTTGTTTGATGTACATTTGAGGCTCTGTCATTAGGCAGCTACACACACATTCAGAATGGTTAATGCTTCTGAATGGATTATTTCTTTAATCATTGGGCAGCAACCTCTTTTATTCCTAATAACGATTTGTGCCCTGAGGTGTACTTTGTCTGATGTTAATTTCTCTTCACTAACTTCCTTTTGAATGGTATTCCCTGGGTATGTCTGTTTCCATTTGTATCAATTAGGGTTTGGTGGCAGACCACAGAACCATTCTAGCTTTGTAAGTTGAAAAAAAAAAAGGATTTATTATCAGGTAGGGACGACTTGCACAATGTTGGGCAGAGATGGAGGAACAGCTCCTAACCCTCCAAATTGCCACTTGTCCTGGATCAGGAACAAATCCTAACCTCAAAACTCAGCTAAGGGACTTCCCTGGTGGCGCAGTGGTTAAGAATCGCCTGCCAATGCAGGGGACACGGGTTCGAGCCCTGGTCTGGGAAGATCCCACATGCCGCGGAGCAACTAAGCCTGTGCGGCACAACTACTGAGCCTGCGCTCTAGACCCTGTGAGCCACAACTACTGAGCCTGAGTGCCACAACTACTGAGCCCACGTGCCTAGAGCTGGTGCTCCACAAGAGAAGCCACCACAATGAGAAGTCCGTGCACCGCGGCGAAGAGTGGCCCCTGCTCGCCGCAACTAGAGAAAGCCCGCGTGCAGCAACGAAGACCCAACACAGCCAAAAATAAATTAAAAAAAAAAAAACTCAAAGAAAACGCAGTCTATCTCCCATCCCCCAGATGAGAGACCAAGCACCTCGCATCCACGCATCTCTTCAACCACCAGCTGCCTCTCTGCTGGCCAATGCACCCTCGGACCACCTCCAGCGTGGAGCTCTCAGCCAGCCGCACCCTCCTAGCGCTTACTCATCATTTCCGCTGGGGCCAAGGGCCTGGGCCCAGCAAGCACTAATCGGGCAGCTCCTTCTCCCCGACCTGTCCCTTCTTCCGCAATGGATGCCATCGCCCAACCGGCCACCCAAGCCAGAACCCAGGGGTCACCTTGACTCTCACTCCACCCGTCCCCTCCCCCAGAGTCTGAGGTACCCCCCGCGTGACTTTCTTCTAATCTCTCTAGTGCATCTGGGATTTCAGGCCTCAGCACGCCTGGCCTGGGTTGCGTCAAGCAGTGTGCTCCTCCGTCTATGTCTATGTATCTATCTCTTTACCTGTGATCCATCCATCCATCTGTCTATCATCATCACCAGTCTATCATCTCTCTTTATTATCTATCAATCATCGATCACTTCTGCCTCTTTATGATCAATGTATCCATCATCTATTATCTATTATTTGAGGTGAAATTCACATAACACAAAATTAACCCTTTTAAAGTGCACAATTTGTTGGTATTTAGCATACTGACAGTATTGTGCAACCGTCACCTCTATAGTTCCAGAACATTCTCATTACCCCAAAAGGAAACCTTGACCCCATTCAGCAGTCACTACCCAGCCCCTGGCACCCATTGGTCTGCTTTCTTTGTCAAGCTGAATAATACTCCATTGTATGGACAGACCACATTTTGCTTGTCCATTCATCTGTTGATGGACATTGGAGTTGTTTCCACTTTTGGTTACCATCAATAGTACTGTTAAGAATGTTCATGTATAAGGGTTTTTAAAAAAAATTTTATTTATCTATTTATTATTTTTGGCTGCGTTGGGTCTTCGTTGCTGCGCACGGGCTTTCTCTAGTTACGGCGAGTGGGGGCTACTCTTCGTCGTGGTGCGCAGGCTTCTCATTGCGGTGGCTTCTCTTGTTGCGGAGCACGGGCTCTAGGTGCACGGGCTTCATTAGTTGTGGCATGCGGGCTCAGGAGTTGTGGCTCATGGGCTCTAGAGCGCAGGCTCAGTGGTTGTGGTGCACAGGCTTAGTTGCTCCGTGGCATGTGGGATCTTCCCGGACCAGGGCTTGAACCTGTGTCCCCTGCATTGGCAGGCGGATTCTTAACCACTGTGCCACCAGGGAAGCCCCATGTATAAGGTTTGGTTTTTTTTTTAAGACTTTTTAAAAAAATTATTTTTGGCTGCATTGGGTCTTCGTTGCTGTGCGCGGGCTTCTCATTGTGGTGGCTTCTCTTGCTGCGGAGCACGGGCTCTAGGTGCACGGGCTTCAGTAGTTGTGGCACGCGGGCTCAGTAGTTGTGGCTTGTGGGCCCTAGAGCACAGGCTCAGTAGTTGTGGCGCATGGGCTTAGTTGCTTCGTGGCATGTGGGATCTTCCCGGAACAGGGCTCTAACCCGTGTCCCCTGCATGGCAGGCAGATTCTTAACCACTGCGCCACCAGGGAAGCCCCATGTATAAGGTTTTGATTGAACATCTATTTTCCATTCTCTTGGGTCTACATCTCCGAGTGGAAGCGCTGGGTCGCATGGGAACTCTGCCTAGCTTTCCAGGACCCGCCACACTGTTCCCCATGATGGCTGCCCCACCTCTGTCCCACCAGCAGTGGGTGAGGGCCAAGCGCAGTGCTCTTGCCTCCCTCCAAGCAACCCTCAACGCAGCCTCCTTTAAGCATGAATCCCATGTTGTTTCCATCCTGCTGAAAACCCTTCAGTGGCTTCTCATTGCTTCTGAAGTCCAGGCTCTGTAAGCGAGGCCCCTCCCTTCCCCCTGCACTTGGCATTGATATCCTGCATCTTGCTCCTGATTCACCCCTGGGCCTCTGCACAAGCGTTACCCCCTCCTAGAAGGTCTAGAAGCACTGTGTCCCCACTGCTCCTTGCCCGGCTGGCTCAGGACTCTTCCTCCTCCGTGTCCCCTGCCAGCCCATTTGGCAGCTCACTGTTTTTCTCTCAGTATCTCTCTTGCAGCTCGTCATGGGTGGACTGGACCTCGGTCCTCTCCTCTCCAGCCTGGCACAAGGTCGGGCTCGGTCCTCTTCTGGCTCAGCCATTCTTTTTTTTTTTTTTTAAACAGCTTTATTGGAGCATAATTGCTTTACAATGGTGTGTTAGTTTCTGCTTTACAACAAAGTGAATCAGTTATACATATGCATATGTTCCCATATCTCCTCCCTCTTGCATCTCCCTCCCTCCCACCCTCCCTATCCCACCCCTCTAGGTGGTCACAGCCATTCTTTTTGTGACATGTTGCTGGCGCAGCCTGCCCACGGCCGTGTCTGCGGGAGAACGTGCAGGGCAGCATCTTCGGCTGGGGGTGGGGCTCAAGGCTCCTCCTCCCCACCCAGGCCACTGCGGCCCCTCCCGCCTCTCCCCCAAGCCCCTCCCCCAAGCCCCGAGGGACAAAGAGGCTGGGAGGCAGGACTGCACTTTCCACAGGAGGTTTTACTGAGGAACTGAGGGAGGTTCCCCGAGCCGAGGGCTGAGGGCCTGAAAGGCACACGGCGGCGCGGCAGCGGGGTCTCCCCCTCGGGTGGGGGCCGTCTTTGCAGAGACAGCTTCCCCACTGACCCCTCTTTGGCACTGAACTGGGCACAGCGGTGCCCTCACGCCCGGCAGCCCCAGCGTCCCTGCGCCCCCCGCCTGGCCCACCCCCACCCACGCCCTGGCGGTTGGCAGTGTAGGCTGGTGGGGTGGCGGGCTGGCTGGGGGCTGGCTGAGAGGCCCAGGCCACCTCCCCCGCTGGCAGGGTGCTCATGTTGGCGCCGGAGAGGGCTACAAAGAGGAATGCAATAAATTACCTTGAAGGAGAGAGGGCTGGGGACGGAGGGGGACGGGACTACATTCCTGTCATTGCTCGGTAGGAAATGCTGTGCAATTCTTTCTCCCGAGGGCTCTTTGGGATGACTGGTGGGGAGAAGGGGCACAGATGAGGGGGCCCTGCCTCATCGCGGGGCCCACTTGGCCGTTTTTATGGCAGTAAGGGTGTTCCGGGGGACGGGAGCCTCGGCAGGCCACTGGGATGATGGCAGTAGAGAGATGGACCGGCCGTGATGTCTCCAAGGGACCGCAGAGGAGGGAATGGGGGGACTCCAGACTCAGGAGGAGGCGCTGCCCTGCAAACACCAAGGCTCCTGGGCACGGGCTGGTGCTGTGAGCGGGGCCGCGCCTCTGGCCCCTCTCCCCTTCCACTCGCCCGGGTCCCAGTCTGGTGGGGCTGGGAAGTGGGCACGGGTTTCGCTGGCTGTCCTCTGGGAAGCCTGGGAGGACGGCAAAGCATGCAGGGTGGGTCCGCAGCGGGGCGGGGGCGGGGGGGGGAAGCTTGGTGGGCAGGCGCTCCGTTTCCTTCACATGATCCGAGGGCTCGGTGTGGGGCGTGGGCCAAGGGCTAAGAGCCAGGGCCGTCTGTCAGGTGGCAGCGGCCTGGAGGACTCCGGGGCCTTGGCCCAGGATCTGGCAGAGCTCCTGGAGGCGCCGCTGCATCTTGGGGATGCCCGCCAGCTGCTGCTCAAGCCGCTGCTTTTCCTCAGTCAGGCTCAGGCGGGCAGCGGAGTCCAGCTTCTCGAACTTCCAGCCGCCCTCCCCGTCGAACTGTAGTAAGTGTGTGTGGTACTTCCTGCACCAGGAGAGGGAGCGGGAGGTTGTTTGGCAGCACCGCCCCCTCCCCAGCTGCAAAGCCACGGGCGCCTCGCTCACCGGAAGGGAGGGCACCTACCACAGGGAGGGTCGGTGGGTGATGGAAAGCAGGGCGATGCCTGCATCCTTGGCCGCCTGGAAGATCTTGCCTTCCACGTCGATGCTCACGGCACTGGTACATTCATCCAGGAGGGCGTACTTGGGCCTTGGGGGTGGGGGCTGAGTGGGTGAGCCTGTGGACCCTCCAAGGCCAACAGCCCGGGCCGGCCCCAGGCCCCAGTGGGGGCGGGAAGCCTGATCTGCGTGCTGACCCCCGTCCTTGCGGTCCCATCCCTGCTGGGCCCTGGGGGGCAGGGCAAGGTCTCCTGGTGGCACTGCCCTCCCCGCTTAAGGGGGTCCCAGGGAGCACCCTTGTCTCTGCTGCCGGCTCGGAGGACTCCCAGTGCCCGAGGGAGCACGACCACTCAGGGCAGCGCGGCTCACCTGTGGTAGAACATGCGGGCCATGCCAACTCTCTGCTTCTCGCCCCCGGACAGAATGTCCTTCCAGTCACACACGGCCTCCCAGCCTGGCAGGGGACAAAGGTCGCCGTTCAGTTCAACAGGGGTCGGGCAGCACGGGCAGAGGGCCCGGGCCACCACGATAGCGGAACATGGCAGCGCACGTGACTCGGGGAAAGGCTGTCCACTGGGGACGTGTGCTCTGGGTACCTGTCCGTCTGTGGGGACACCGGAAGAGTTCAAAAGAGTTGGGACCAGAATTACATCCCCTCCAAGAAAAGATACATGGGAGCCCTCACCCGCAGGGCATAAGAATGCCACTGCATTTGGAGACAGGGTCTTTACAGAGGTGATCGAGTTAAAGTGAGGTCACCGGGGTGGGTCCTCATCCAATGGGACTGGTGTCCTTATAAAAAGGGGACATTTGGAGACACAGACACGCACAGAGGAGAGACGACGTGAAGACACAAGGAGCAGATGGCAACTCCAAGCCCGGGAGAGAGGCCTGGAACAGACCCTCCCTCATGGTCCCCAGAAGGAACTGCCCCTGCCCACGCCCCTGGATCTTGGCTTCCCGGCCTGCACAACGGGAAGACGATATGTCTCTGTCGTTTGCCCCACCCAATCTGTGGCGCCAGCGAACTCACACAGGGCCTAATGGGGTGCTAATGAAGTGCCAGTGGGCATCAGTCATGGCAGAGCCTCAAGGATGGCTGCGATGGGCTCTCCAGAAGGCTTCTCACCCCCAGGCGCCAGGCCTGTGCGTCCCTGCTTGGCAGAGCACGTCAGCGAGGCTCAGGAGGCGAGTGGGTGATTCATCGGAAACGCCTCCTCGCCTGCTCCCTCCACTGCCTTCCCAGAAAACTAGCGATTTTGGCAGGGCATGTGGCCACACACAAAAAAGACAAAATCCCCCAGCTTGCCTTGATGAGAGGTTTAACCACAGGACTGAATTCTGGCCAATGGGGTATAAGTGTAAGTGTTACACACGTGGCAGCTTCTGGAACTTTCTTTAAAAGACAGACGGCATTCACTCTATGATTTGCACACCCCCCCCCCCCCCACTGCCCCTGCCACTTTCTCCATCCTATGGCCTGGGATATGATGTGATGCCGGAGCAGCCACCTTGGACCGCGAGGTGACCTTGGGAAAGGAAGCCACATATAGCAGAGTGACCTGGGGGCCTTTGTCGAGTGGGGCTGCCCCCACCAACTGCGGCCTGCCTTCCTCAGGACTTCTATGTCACGGTAAGATGAACGTGTAAATTATTTCAGCCACTGTTGGCTGATGGTTCTATTACTCACAGCTGAACTTGATGCTAATAGGTGTAATGGCCGGCCTCAGGGGCCCCAGGCACTCAGGGGTGTGTGGAGCCCAGCAGGAGGGGTACACTCCCAGGGCGAGCGAAAGAGCCCCGACCAGGCCAGGGGGAAGCTGGGGATGAAGCTCTGCAGGGACCATGGCAACCAGGGCAGGCCCGGGAGGAGCAGCCCCACTGAATCCGCCGCCTGCGGCCCCCTTTCTGCACAGGTGACAACACCTGGGAAGGACTCTCATGAGTCATCTGCCACGTCCTGCAGAGCCCCCATGGGTCCTCACGGGCGCTCTTTCATTTACTGCTGGCACTGAGGTTGAGACTGGTACCTGGCCCCTTCTACAGGTGGAAAGCATCTCAAGAGGTCAGGTTTTGCTCAAGGTCAAGCTGCCCCTTGGTAGCCTAGGTAGGACTTGGAGCTCTGTCACTCAGCTTTCAGTATAAAAATCCAAAATCTGGCAGCTGGGCCGCACTCTCCTCTTCCGCCCCTCTGGGCACGATAGGCAATTAAAGACCAACCTGAGAAGTCCCCAAGCGATGCGTTCTCTGGCCATCGGCCTGTCCCTCCCTCCTGCGGTCTCTTCCCAGGGGACACACCTCCCAGGCTCGAGCCAGACACGTGGGTGGGCAGGCGTCCCCTCCACCTCTGCTCCCACTATGCACACTCCAGGCTGCCCTGCCCACAACCGTGCTCTGCCCTCTCCCTGAAATGCATAACTGACCTGTCGCTTCCCTGCCTGGCCCAAGAGGCAGCCTGAAATGCATAACTGACCTGTCGCTTCCCTGCCTGGCCCAAGAGGCCCTGCCTGCCACGGAGCCCAGAGCCTGGAGAGGGTGCCCCGCTGGATGGCCCCCGCCAGGCTTGGCTCCCTTCCTGAGTGGAGCGCACTCAGGCCGTCTGGGGCCGCCGCTTCCTGTCGGTCCTCCCCAGGGGGCGGGGCTCTGCAGGCCACAAAGCACTTCGGACTCCCGAACGTCGGTTGGGGTAGTCTTCATCCCTCGGGGGCCAGGAGGGAGGCACGGGCAGGGGCAGCAGCAGGTTCCCCAGCTGAGCCTTGGGACAAAGGACGATCGATCGATGGCTTCCCCTGTGGCACTGATGAGTGGGGTGCCCCTCCTCCTACCTCCTTCCCGCTGCAGGATGTGGTTCAGGTGCACGATGTCCAGAATGGCTTCCAGGTGCTGCTCTGAAAAGCCCTTCCTTCGCATGTCCTCCACCGAGTCCGGGTAGATCACTTGGTCGCGCAAGGAGCCCACAGACATGTAGGGCCTGCGGGAGAGCCACGTGTCCACCGAGGGCAGGGCAGCCCGGCTTCCCTGCCAACGCCCTGTGCCCGAGCAGGCTCCGCGTGGGCCCTGCCTGCGCGAGAGGGGCTGGCCGGAAGGCCGCCGCGCAGCGTGCCGCGCCCACCCACTCCCACACGCACGCACACTCGTGCAGGTACTCGCCCACACACACTCATGCGTGCACACGCACCCCCCCGCTGTGAAGCCGCTGGGCGAGCGGGTTGGGGTGGAGTGGCAGCACCCTGCCGTCCTCTGCCCAGGCCTCAGGCCCTGCCACCTCCGGGACGTCAGGTTCCGCAGGTCAGGGGGGTGGGGGCGGACCTGGGGACTCGGGCTCCCTCCCTCCCACCCCACCCCCCGCCGGTGGCCCCATCACCCTAGCGCTCACCTCTGGGGGACGTAGAACATGCGCTGGGGCGGGGGCTTGTAGAGCACGCCGCCGTAGGTGGGCCAGAGACCGCCCAGGATGCGGAACAGGGAGCTCTTGCCGCAGCCGTTGGGGCCCGTGATGAGCAGGTGCGTGCCCTCTTCCACCTGCAGAGGCAGTGGCCGTGGGACCTGGCCCGGCCCCCCCACCCGCGGCCTGCCTGACAGCCCCGCCCGCGCCCAGCACGCGCCGTCCCCCGTCTCTAGGTGAGGCATGGCGGCCCCGACATGCACCAGAGAGCAGGGGGCCAGCAGGAGGAGGGCCTGTTCTGCCACAGTCCAACAAACGGCTACGTGCCCCAGGAGGTCAACGTCAGCCTGCAGCCCAGCCACCCCACTTCACCTGGAAGCCAAGTGTCAAGCGCCTGAGGCCCCCCGTGAGCCGATTACATCGTGTCCACTGGTGTTCTGGAAACACCTGCTACAGGAAAAAGGCCGCCCGAGCAGGCGGGGAGCGTGCAGATGGCAGGGAGCCCGCCGTCCTCGGGGTGGGGAGAGCATGAGGCACGGAGTCAAGGCACGTGGGGTACAGCTCCCGTCGCCCACCGCCACGTGTGACACCACAGCAACCCTAAGGGCCTTCCAGCCAGTGCAGTCCTCGCAAGATCCCAGAGTGTGGCGGATACGCGCGTCCGTCTGCTTTATCTCGGTCAGTGCCATGGGTTGAACCATATCCCCTCAAAGAGTCCTATGTTGGAGTCCTAACTCCCAGGACCTCAGAATGTGACCTTACTTGGAAATAGAGGCTTTGTGGATATAATGAAATTTAGATGAGGAGTGGGGTGGGCCCCTAATCCAGTGTGACCTGGTGTCCTTATAAATAGGAGACATTTGGACACAGAGGCACGTGCACAGGGAGAGTGCCATGTGAAGATGAAGGCAGGGACTTCCCTGGTGGCGCAGTGGTTAAGAATCCGCCTGCCAATGAAGGGAACAGGGGTTCAAGCCCTGGTCCGGGAAGATGCCACATGCCGCGGAGCAACTAAGCCTGTGCGCCACAACTACTGAGCCTGCGCTCTAGAGCCCACGAGCCACAACTACTGAGCCTAAGTGCCGTAACTACTGAGCCCGCACGCCTAGAGCTGGTGCTCCACAACAAGAGAAGCCACCGCAATGAGAAGCCCGTGCACCGCAACGAAGAGTAGCCCCCGCTCGCAGCAACTAGAGAAAGCCCGCGCGCAGCAACGAAGACCCAACGCAGCCAAAAAAAAAAAAAAAAAAGATGAAGGCAAAACACCAGAAGCTGGGAGAGGCCTAGACACCCTGATCTGAACTTCTTTTGGTTGAGCCCCTCGTTTGCTGTTCCTCCTTCGTTAGACTATAAACTCCCCTGGGCAGGGCCCAGGCCTCCCTCCGTGCAGATGTGGGAGGGCTGGTTGGTCAGGCCCCGGCTCCTCTGTGTGCCTGGCTCCGGGAGAGCTGCCTCGGCCCCAGCCAGCTCCACGGCTGCCTCCCTTGTCTCCTTCTCTGCATCTCTCCGACCGCCCTTCTGACCCTATCACCTGGCTGATCAGGGCCAGGAACTGCTCCCCGTCCCCAACATCTCCCAGCCCCAGAGCCCAGCTCCACCAGCGGCTCTGCCAGGACAGAGCCCTTGCTCAGCTCCTGGTCACCTGTTCCTCGCCTGACCTCGCTCTCTAACCAGCTGCGCCCCTGCTCACCATGGCCTCTGAGCTTTGCCCAGCTGGGCTTCCACTGGGCCTGCCTGGAAGTCATTCACCCTGCATAAACTGGCCGTCAGTGGCAGCCCCACACCCCAAGGGTGACTACTGCCAGGGGCGATGGGCCTCGCACCACTGGCCTGCGTCCAGCCTCCAACTGGCTCTCAGGTCCCCTCTCAGCACATCAAGGAAAGGAGCTCTAGGCACTGGCCCTTCCTGCTCATTCCCTGCCTGGCCATGGCTTCCGCTGCCCTGGCTCCTCAGCGGGGCACATGTGGCCCGTGCAGGACCTGGACCCGAAGTCCCTTGGCTCCTCGTCCCTGCCCTCTTCTTCACCACGCTGCCCGCCTGCCCGCCCGGAGGCTCCTGGGTGAAGCTTCATGTCACCTCTACTCCCCCAGGGATGTAGACCTCTGCTCTACCTTTCCTGTGGCCCTCGCTGGACCCGGGACAGCCGTCTAACCATGGATCTTTTCTTTTTTTTTTAAAGTTTATTTTGGCCACACTGGGCAGCATGTGGGATCTTAGTTCCCTGACCGGGGATCAAACCCGCGCCCTTGGCAGTGGAAGCGTGGAGTCTTAACCGCTGGACCACCAGGGAAGTCCCAAATCCGGGATCTCTGTAACCCTCTGGGGCTCCCCTGATTTACCTGTGGTTTACAGTGTCCAGCCTGGAGCTCAGGGAACATTAGTTGAATGAATGAATGAATGAATGAATGAATGACTCCTGCACCCAGGACTCCCCTTCACTCTATCACTCCCTGACCCTGTCCAAAGCCCTGGCTGGGGACACAGGTCACTGGTGGATGTCTGCCCCCAGGGCATCCTCTCCACAGACAGCTTGCGTAATGGTTGAGAGCCCTCCCAGTGGGCCAGGCTGCGCCAGGCACACACGCGCCCTGGGGGCCTCTCACAGCAGATCTGTGGGACCTCAAGCCCGGGTCAGTGGAATAGAATCTCTTTCATCACAGCTGGAGTTGGACCAGAGTCCCAAAGTCCTGGGCTACTCGGGGATAGGGGTGGGCGTGGGGTGCTGGCAACGACAGGGCCAGGAACCTTTGGGTGACTCCAGCCCAATCCAGGTAATCACTGGTCTCTTTTAATCAGCTCTGACTCCACTGCCCCAGAACTAACAGTCAGTCAGAGACACGTTGGTCTTTCACCTTGAGCTTAGCCTGCCTGCCACGTAGACCTGGGGTCAATGGCTACTGGCAGTGCAGGCAGGCTGGCCGGGCTGGATGCTGAGGGCTGAGGTGGGTGCAGAAGGCCAGGCCCCGGGCCCCAGAGCTGGGCTCGGCCCCGCCCGTGCCTCCAGGTTGGGGCTTGCCTCCGCCCTTCGACCTACCCTGATGTTGAGGCTGGCCACCACCACCTCCCCCGCGGGCGTGACGATGGGGATGTCCTCACACACGATGCCCTGCTCCACATCCACCACTTGGCCTGGAGAGGGAACGCGAGGAGGGAGAGAAGGAGCAGAGCTCTCCCTCCACCTCCGGTGCGCGCCGTGTACCCCCAACCCGCGCCAGCGCGCCGGTGTGTGGCCCAGGGGCCCTCGGGAATACAGTGCGGCTGCCCGCCAGCTGACTACAGCCCCCTTGCTGTGCTCCGGGCGGCGGAGGGGCAAAGCCGGTTCCCTGGCCCCTGGAACACGAGCGTGGGTCCGCTCCTGTAGCCCCTCAACGCCACACCATCCGAAAGGCGGCTCCGACGCCTGGGGCCTCTTGCACAGCGCCCCAGCCCCTACTGGAGCTTCGAACTTTCTCTCGCTACCTGCGTGGGTGAGTGAGCCCCTTCGCTCAGGGACCACGCCCCCCTCTCTTGCAAAGGGAAACCCTGGCCGGGGCACCTGGAAGGGACTGGGCACGTGAGCGCGGTGGCCAGCGGAGACTGCTCTGAGAGGGAGGGCTGCGGGGGCCGCAACGTGCCCAGGAAGCCCTCCGTGGGGCGCCGGGCAGCCTGCCGCGGGAGGGCCGGGACCAGGGCGGCCTCTCTGGGGAGGGCACCCTTACCTCGGATCTGCAGGGACCCCTCCACACGGACACCGGACCTCACCACGGCCCCGGACCCCGCCTGAGTGTCCTCTGGCTCCCCGGGCCTCTTGAAACGGCAGTGCCGGACGTCTTCAAATACCTGGAACATCTCGTGGACCCGGGCTGTGTAGCCAGCCAACTCTGTCACCTGCAGGGAGTGTGACCCTGGCTCAGCCCCTGCCATTGGGGGCAGGGAGGGAGGGGAGACGGTAGGGGCAGGGGCTGGGCAGGGGTTACCTCCTTGTAGGACGCCATGACCCGCTCGATGGCGTCCGCGGCAGCTGTGAGGAGGTTGCGGGCGACGGTGAAAGCCTCCGTGCGCTCGCTCACCAGCTCCTCCCCCCTCGTCTGCAGGGCCGCCTTCTTCGCCACCTCCGAGTCTGCAGAGCACAGTGGGGCAGGGAGTGGCAAGGACAGTGGAAAATCCTAGCTGACCCACTGGGGGAGAGCGGAAGTCTGGCCAGCCAATGGTGCTCGGACAGCCGGGTATCCACATGCAAAAGAAGGACCCCTTCCCTGGTGGCGCAGTGGTTGAGGGTCTGCCTGCCAATTCAGGGGACACGGGTTCGAGCCCTGGTCTGGGAAAATCCCACATGCTGCGGAGCAACTGGGCCCGTGAGCCACAATTGCTGAGCCTGCGCGTCTGGAGCCTGTGCTCCGCAACAAGAGAGGCCGCGATAGTGAGAGGCCCGCGCACCGCGATGAAGAGTGGCCCCGCTCGCCGCAACTAGGGAAAGCCCTCGCACAGAAACGAAGACCCAACACAGCCATAAATAAATAAATAAAATAAAATAAAATAAAAAAGTTTCTTAAAAAAAAAAAAAAAAGAAGGACCCCTACCGCATACCACACACAAAAACTAACTCAGGGTGGAGCACCGGCCTGCACGGAAGAGCTAAGACTACACAACTCTTAGAAGAAAGCAGGGGTAAACCTTCGTGCCCTGGGATTAGGTATGGCTCCTTAAATATGACACCAAAAAGCACAAGTGACAAAAGCAAAACAGGTAAGGGAGCTTCGACAGACGTAAAAAGTTTTGGGCACCGAAGTAAATCATCCAGAAGGTGAAAACACAACCTACAGACTGGAAGAAAATATCTGCAGATCATATATCTGATAAGGGCCCAGGTCCCAGAATACATAAAGAACTTTTTCAATTCAACAATAAAGAGACAAACGAATCAATTAAACAGTGGGCAAAGGATCCGAATAAACATTTCCTCTGTAAGATATACAAATGGCCAAGAAGCACAGGAAAAGATGTTTATTGGTCACCAGGGAAATACAAAATCAAAACTGCAATGAGACACCACTTCACACTCACTAGGATGGCTATAACTGAAAAGACAGTAACAGTGTTGGTGAGGAAGTGGAGCAGTTGGGCCCATGAGACACCGCTGGTGGGGCTGAACGATGGTGCAGCTGCTGTAGAAGACAAGTTTGGCAGTTCTTCCAAATGTTAAACAGAGGGTTACCAAATGACCCAGCAATGCCACTCCTAGGTGTACATATATCCAAGAGGAGTGAAGACAGAGGTCCACACAAAAAATGATACATGAGTATGCGTAGCAGCGTTATTCGTAAGAGCCGAAAGATGGGAACAACCCAAATGTCTACCGATGGATGAGCGAATAAACACAATGTGGTAGCTATACACATACAATGGAACGTTACTGAGCCATAAGAAGGAATAAAGTACTGATTAATCCTACAGCGTGGATGAATCGTAAAAACACGATGCTAAGCAAAAGAAGCCAGATACAGAAGGCCACATATCGTGTGATTCCATTTATATGAAATGTCCGGAAGACGCAAACCCATAGCGACAGGAAGATTAATGGTCGCTGGGGGCTGCCAGGTGGGGTGGGGAGTGACCACTAATGGGTCCGGGCTTTCTTGTTGGGGTGGTGACAATGTTCTAGACTTAGTGGTGATGGTTGCACAACTTTGTGACTATATCAAAAACCACTGAATTGTACCCGTAAAAAGGCCTAATTGTATGGTATGTTAATTACATCTCAATAACGCAAATATTGTGTCCTGCACTACAACGGCAGCCCCTCCCGAGCCTCTCAAACAGGAATATCCCCTTTCAGACCTCCGGTCTACCCCGTGTCGCCCTCATCTCTCCCCTTGCTGCCGTATTCTATGGCCATCCTCAGTACTACTATTTCTCCCTGAGAGCCTGCTCCTGTCTTGACTTGCTTTTTTCTTTTCTGTCTCAGTTGACACCCCATGGTCGCTCACTTCAACCCTCTCTTGTCAATGGCCTTGACTCCCTTGACCATTGGACCCCCTAGAGGGGCAAGGTTTTTACACAAGGAATGTTCTGGAAATGGTGATGGGGCGCACGGGGGAGGCCAGCTCTGAGGGCTAACTCTATCCAGGGGCATAAATGGATCTGAGGTTGGAGCCTCAAGGATGTGATGGTGGGGGTGGGCTGGGAAGGGCCAGGGAGTCAGGTCAGGGCAGGTGCAGTGTGGGGTGGATAGGGCCAGACAGCTGGCTAGAGCACCAGGAGTCCAGGGAACTGGGCAGGGGAGGGGAGTGGTGATTCTGACAGTCTAAGGTCCCTAGGCAGGGGGGACACAAACCCTCCTCCCCGGACATCCTGAGAGCTGGAAAGGGACTGCGCACAAAGGGAAAGGGTCTGCGCGGGGGCCCTGGCAACAGTGGGCCCCTCCCTGGAGACAGCATAACCCTCTGCAGCTTTCCTCGGAGCCTTGGGGGCTAAGATGAGTGCCCCAGAGCCAGACACCTGATAGCTCTTCCCGGCCAGGCCGCCATGCCGGCAGGCCAGAAAGGCAAAGGTAGCTACACCTTCCCCTGTGGATAATCGCTTGCCTCCTCACCCGGTTCCCAGCGCTCTCTGTGTCCAGTTACTGGGGACACAGCAGGGACAAAACAGACAAAGCTCTGGCCTCCTTGAGTTTAAAGTGGCAGAGCCTCTATAAGGCAGCCGCAGACGTGGAGCAGACGGGCTGTTCAGCACTTTGAAGAGCAGCGAGGCGGGGGAGGGGGAGAGAAAGGCGGGGCGGGGGTCTCACCTAGAGGGTGCCTGTGAGCAGAGCTCCCATAGAGGGAGGGAGGGGCCGAGGGATGGCAGAGGAAAGAGCATTCCTGGCAGCACGAGAAGGAGCAAAGGGCCTGAGGCAGAAGCGGGCCTGAGGCAGAAGCGGGCCTGGTGCTGCGGGCAAGGCCAGTGAGACAAGCGGAGTGAGCAAGGGGGATGGGAGCGGTCCACATGTTCACAGGTGACTGGCTACAAGGGCCGTGAGGGTGGGGACAGGAGCTCAGGGCTCTGAATCGCCCACAGAGCCCAACACAGCAGAGGCGCCAAAAAGTCCTAGGCCTTCAGAGGAGGCAGAGGCCTCGGGGACTAGACAGGCTGAGCTGTGCCCAGTGCCAGCTTCAGAGGGAAGCGGGCACAGGCACTTCCTCACAGAGACCACGGCTTGGTTTCCTCCTGGGTCCATTCCCATGCTCCTGGCCTAAATCAAGGCCACCCTCTGTGTAGGTCCATTGGTGGAAGCAATTACCCCCTCCAATTAGATCTTTCCTCTTAGGGGTCACCCAGAGAGGGACAGACAGCTGAGGGTATGGAAGCCCCAAGGGAGAGACACCAATAGGGAGAGAATCAGAGAGACTTCTGGTTCTGAAACACGCACGTCAGGCTCCCTCTCTTTACGTATATCTGAAAACCCTCTTACTACCAAACTGCATAAAATATGACACCTTTTAAATCAGAACTGTGCTTGCGGGAAAGCAAGGGAAATTCCCAGGAGTGAGAAGAGAAGCCAGTAGTCAGGTGCTCCTGTGACATCCCCAGAGACGGAGAAGACAGGGCTCCAGGTGCAAGGACCAAAAGGTCTCCTCTAAGAATCTGTAATTATGTGTCTGGGCTGCAAATTAATATCACCTGCAAGTGCGGGGACCCCTCCTCCCCCAAGCAGAGAAGTTAACATGAAAGTGGCCTCCAACTGGTTCATTACCGCGGAGCCGCTTGGCTAAAAGTAAAGCAAATGTGCGCAGGGGAATCCTACCTCCAGTTAGGCCGCAGAACCCACAACGACCGCAAGCAAAGAAGACCGGCAGATGGAAGATAAAGCTGGCTTAGACCCCCAAGAATTCAGACAACCGAATAGCTGCACAGAGACCATGGAATGAGCATGATTAATATGGTCTCCGGCAGAACTTTACAGAAATAGTCATTGAAATAAAAAACAATTCAAATTAGGGACTTCCCTGGCGGTCCAGTAGTTAAGGCTCTGCGCTTCCAATGTGGGGGGCACGGGTTCGATCCCTGGTCGGAGAACTAAGATCCCTCATGCAGCGCGGTGTGGCCCGAAAAAAAGGAAAATTCAAATTAGATGCAGCTGAAGAGAAAACTAGCAAATGCGTGAGCAAGAAAATCTGAGGGAACCTCCCAGAATTCAGCATAGATAGTGCTAGACGGGGAAAAGTGAAGAGAGACGGAGAGCCACAAAGGAGTGAGAAGCCCAACATGTAGTGAGAGTTCCAGAAGGAAAAAGTGAAAAGAATGAGAGAAGCAATATTTGAAAAGATAATAGCTGAGAACTTTCCAGAACAATGGAACAATCTGAGTATTCAACGGCCATACAACAAGTCTCAAGCCGAATAGACAGAAATGCACAGGCAAACGCTTCCTAAAGAAACTGCAGAAAAAGAGAAAAGTCTAACCAGGCAGACCACGCAGGCTGCTGAGAGCAGTTAAGCTGGTAACAGATTTTCCAACGGAGGTAACGGGATGTTGTCAATGGGCTGAGAGAGACCGACCATCCGTCTCAACTCCCTCACCCAAATGAACTTCAGTTCGGGGGTAGGGGGGAGGATAAAGAAAGACATTTTCAGACAAGAAAATAATCTCGAAGCTCCATGATGAAAGCCTCACAGTAAGGACTTCTGAAGGACGGCTGTCTGAAGGAGGGTCACTGGGCCGCGGGGAAGGGCTGGGAAGCCAAGAAAAGCAGAAACTCACAGGTGAATCTGAACACGCACCAACCGGATAAAGCAATGGCGAAGCTGTTGCCGGGGACATCAGCAGGCCAGGCGGGCTGGTCCTGCAGTCCACGTGTTCTAAGTAAGGGCCCAGAGGAGGAGGAGCTATTGATTAACCCAGACTGTTCTCAAGTAAGCACATTAACCTTCGAAGGGCAACCACGAAAAGACTGCAAACAGAATGAATTCCTTGCAAACCAGCAGAGGAACAAAATGCGAATCCTTCCCAGTCCCCCCAAGGCCTTGGGGAAGAGGGCTCTGCCCTCGACAACCTGCAAGAGCTATTGTAGGCGTGGGTGGGAAAGCCAAAGCCCAAGCCAGGAAGGGGGTCCCTCGACGTACTTCCCCACCCTCCCACTTCCAAGATGAGCTGAGGACAGGGCCAGCTGTGCAAGGGTGCGTGCGCCTGGTGAAGGCTGTTCCTGAGTTGCAGTCCCTGGGCTTGGCCAAGTGGGACCAAGAAGCGTGAGATGCTGTAAAGGGGAGCCGCACACAGGGTGGCAGGCAGCGAGGAGCTCCGGGAGAGTGTGACCTGCCGGGTCCCCCCCGACCCCAGTAGAAAAGTCAGGTGGGCCGGCTGAGCACTGGGGCCCCCCAAGCCTAGCCCAGTGGTGCAGGAGGACAGGCCCCCTCTCACCTGACTCTGAGTAGCCGGTGGCGGTGATGATGGGGACGGCCACCATGAGCAGTCCCGAGGCGCTCCACACGTACTTCATGAGGAACTGCTCCAGCATGACGTACCACAGGCGCTCCAGCAGAATGAGGTTGATCTGCGAAGCCAGGTCCTGGTAGGAGTGCTGCAGCAGGGCCAGCTCCACCTGCAGGGATGGGGCACCGGAGACCCAGAGGCCTGGCGGTCAGTCCCACAGGGGTGACAGCGAGAGTCCCCAAGTGTCGCTCACACAGGCCATGCTGTTTGATGACCACGACAAGGTTGAGAGCCGGGGGTTAGGACTGGGCCACGTTTACAGGGGACAGGTCTCAAACTCGGGGGAGGTATGGGACCGACATCACAGCATTGGGGTACAGCGGCAGTGAAGGGGCTCACCCCCCCACCTCCCGAGGCCCGCGCTCATCCCGTTTCCGCTACCTCTTCAGTTGGGGTGCTTACCACACCCCTCTCTTTGCCCTGGACAGCTTCTCGAGACGGGCTGAGGGCAGCCACCTTGCCCATTTCTTTGGGCAACTGCTGGGGGGCTACCCTGAACTAAGTGAAGGACAGCACAGGAAAGCAAAAAGCGGTTGTTGGTTTTGAAGGACTTGGTTCAATAATCTCTACCTGCTCAGGCCCCGCCTCCCTCTACTTTCCCACAGTTCCTCTGGGTGAGAAACTTGCACTGCATTCTCCCACCAGAACCTGCAGGGCACACTCCCAAGCCAGCTCGTGCAGGCGTCGCCCTCAGTGGACAGCCCCACGCCCAAGCCAGCTGAGGACTCCAGCCCACCCACTCAGCAGTGAGTGGGCCTCCCCTGCCCTCCCCTTCCTGCACTGGCCACTACCTGCCATCTCAGGAGAGGGACCTGTGCAGGGCCTGGAGAAGAGACAGGAGGGGAGGGAGTGGGAGAGAAAGAGGCTCTCTGTGACAGCAGCAGTTAGACGGGCGGGGGGCTGGAGTGGTCAGGAAGCAGTCACAGCAAGGTGGCCATTGGGGCATAGATTTCTTGGTCGGGGGGCACATGCCCTAGCCCCACCTTCCCACCCCTGACTGACAATAGCTGCCCAGCCTAGAACCGTTTCCTTTGCCAAGTGGTTTCACAGCTGACTCTCCATTTGATTCTCACCATGTCCCACTGTGTGTGTATTCTCATGTCCATTGCAGCCCAGATAGGCAAAGTGACCTGCCCCAGCTCACACAGCCTGGAGGTAGCAAGAGGTATGGAATTTGGATCACATTGGCTGAGCCATTAGGAGGACCAAATTGTTGAAAACGATGCTTCATGCTTCCAGTTATGAAGAAAGGTCTACCTAGGCACAAGCCAATGAGAGGCTGTGTGTGCTTGTATGCACGTGTATAAATAAGCCTCCTCCCTGAGATCCCAATAACAGCAGAATACCCTGCTGTCTGCCCTCCAGCCAGTCACCTCTGCCCTAGCCTGTTGATCTGAGCCTGGGCATGGGGACATCAGCCAATGGGACTGAGGTGAGCCACCTGCCTACACAGTAAGGGCAATCAACCCACCCACGAAGGCCCATCACTCCACACTGCTTTCAGGCCTTTGGCTGAGGCCTAAACAGACAGGCTGTGGAGGCTCACAAGGTCCCTCCCGCCCTGGCCGGTGAATCCTCCCGGTGAGCATGCAGTTTGCTGAAACTAGCCCAGAGGAAGTCCTTCAAGGAGCCAGTGATCTCTCTTCTACCCCCACCACCCAGGTCTGCGGCACCGCTCAGTGGCTCTGCCTCAAGCCGATCTCCTGTTCCTGAAATGAGCACACCTACTCTGAGAACCTGGGCAATCCAGGCTCGTGCTGGGAGCTGGCAGGAGTGCTGGCTGGGGCTGACAATGTAGCTACGGGGAACGTGCCAAGTGCCTCACCCAAGGCCACGGCTGCCTGCCAAGGCCCTGCGGCCCAGAGGACAGGAGAGGAGGAGAGGGGGTTGCAGCTGCAGACCAGGCACTTTTTCTCCTAATCTGGAGCCCAGCCCATGCCCGGGATGCCCCCTATCTGCTCAGGAATAAACCCTTTTTAAAAATCAGAGACAAGCCTGCCTCTCTGCCTGAAGTGATGCGCAGCCAGTGAGACAAGGTCTGGGGCACAAGGCCACCTGACCCGGGGAGGACACATGGGCCTTCACGAGATGGATGCCATTGTGCCCCTCCCCCGAGAAGCACTGGGGAACCGAAACTAGAGTTGCAGAGAGCCTAGCCGGAGGCAGCCGCAACCCCAGGCACGAGGAAGGGGAGGGGCCGAGGCGAGATAAAGGGAGCACTGGCCTGGAGTAACCTTTCCCAGGCCCGGGCTACTGGCCGTAGCTGGCCCGGCCCCCCGACCCGGCCTGCCGGGAAGCTGCACGACTGGGACCCGGGCGGAAGGGCGGCCACGCTGGGGGCAGGGTGGCCGCCGGGCGGGCAGGAAGTGCGTCCTGCCGCAGTGGCGGCCTGGGCCCGGCATCCTGGGCTGGGGCCTCGTGAGGGAGGCGGCCAAGCCCACAGCCAGGCGGGCCTTCGGGCTCCGGATGGGGGAAGCCTTGACCTGGAGCGCTGAGCTCCGCCACCGCTGCGGCCGGCACGCTGCGTGCTGCTCGTTAACCTCCGCTTGGGCTGAGTCATGCCCATAATGCCCGCCTGCCCGGCCGGCCAGCTGGGCCAGAGGCCAGCCTTCAAAGGGTCTGGGGGCCCAGGAGGGGCCAGGCAGCAGGCCGCGTCCCCAGATGGCAGGAGCCTCCTTTCTGTTGGCTGCAGGCGTGGGGCAACCAGGGAACTCTGGTCTCAAATTGCCAGGGTCCACAGCCCTAAGGTCAAGAAAACTGAGGCAGAGAGGAAGCAGAAGTGGCCCAGGGCAGTCCCCACCCAGCCTTCCTGCTTCTCCATTACTGTGCCATCTGAGCTGCCCAAGGCCCTGGTTGGCCCACACCTCTGGCATCAGCCGCAGGCAGCCCTGGCTCTCCTGCCCCTGAGCCCCCAGCTACATGCTTTCCGGCACCCCAACCTGCCCCACCTCGTGGCCCCCATAGAAGGCAATCTCCTCCGAGTTGGCCACCACCCGGGAGTGCATGTAGCGCAACTCCCCCTTCCGCCGCGCCTCCTCTGCCACCAGCTCCCCGAACTTGGGCGAGAAGGCTCGCAGCACGTTGGCCGTGAGGAAGACCACAAGCCCAGCGATGGCTGAGGGCCAGGCTGTGCCGGCCCCGCGGGAGCGGGCCACTCGAACCAGGGTGTAGGTGGTCACAGCCACGTCCAGGAGCGGCTTGGTCAGGTTGGAGTAGAGGTGGGCCACGGAGGCGGCAAAGGCCACCACATCCTCCGTCAGGGACTGGTCCGGGTTGCGGAGCCGCCCGTCCATGTTGCTGACCCGGTAGTAGGTCTGCTGGGAGAAGTAGAGGCTGTAGGCGTGGGCCACCAGCCGGCTGCGGAACGCCAGAGCCAGTCGGCCCTCTAGGTAGCGGATGGCGCTGTTGACGAAGGTGGCGGGGAGCGCGATGAGGAGCCACTGCAGGAGCTGCCAGCCGAAGGCCCGGGGGTCCTTGCGCACGATGCAGCGGGCCAGCCGGCCGTCCAGGCGGGCCACGTACACCGACAGGAAAGTCCGGCTCACCAGGGCGGCTGAGTGCAGCGCCAGCAGCCCCGTCTCCCGGCACAGGATCCTGGGGAAGAGCAGCCTCAGGAGCCACAGGAGTCGCTGGAAGAACACCCGGTTGACACCGGCCTTGGCCGCTGCGCCCACCGTGGCCCCGGAGGCCTCCTGCGGGGACTCCCCAGCCGGCGTCTGAGGGCCCCTGGCCGGAGCCAGGCACTGCCGCACCAGGGGGTAGATTTTGTGGGCTCCATAGGCCGTGAGGGCCAGGACCACAGCTGTGCGCTTCAGCGTGGTCACCCGCGAGGGCCGGGGGGTCGAGAGCACCGTCATGTCACCTGGGCTGGACTCACGGGGCTGGGACTGGTGCCTGAGGCAGCAGAGGAGGCAGGTGGCTGGAAGGGTGGTGGCTCTGACCCCAGGCTCGTTGTCTAGGCAACTGGAAACCTCGCAGTGGTCCCTGAGACTGTCGCTTTAGGCCACCCGGGTGGTGCTGGGCCCCCTGGTGCGGTGGGCTCAGGGCCCTCCAGGGTCGCGGCCTCTTCAGGCAGCCGAGGTGGAGGAACTTGTCAGTCCCCTGGTCCCTGGGGTCAGAGCCTCCAGAGGTCTCGGGCAGAGAGGGCGTCTTTTCCTCTCCACCTCCTCTTCCCCTGGTGGCGCCCCTCCCCCGGGGCACCGGGCGCGTCCGTCCGCTCCGCAGCCTGGCTGAAGCGACTGTGACTCCGCCACCCGCCCAGAATCCCCACCTACCCACCCACCCTTCCCCAGGGGGAACTCGGGGGAAGGGGAGGAGGCGGAGGAGGGGAGGAGGCGGAGGAGGGGTGGGAGGCGGAGGAGGGGTGGGAGGCGGAGGAGGGGTGGGAGGCGGAGCCAGGGCGCGGGGCGCCCCACCCCGTTCTCGCCCCACGGTTGGGCCCCGCCCCCTCCCCGGACCACAGAGACGTGGGAGGACCGCGCGGGCTAGAGAAGCTGCACCTCGCCTTCCCGCCAAGGCCTCGCCCCGTCTCCCCGCGCGCCCGAGGCGCAGCTTCTTCCCCAGTCCTGGGCGTCGGAGCCTCGGCTCGGGGGCGGGGCGGAAAACGGCCGTGGGCGGGGCCTCCGGGGGCTCGCGGCGGCTGGGAGCGGGGCGGGACCCGGCGGGCACTTCCGGTTCCGGCTGAGGGGAAGGGGCGGGGCCGAGGTTGAGGTGGGAGAGTTCGGCTGCGACGAGGCGTGCCGGTTGAGTGTGGGAAACTCGGTGAGCGAGCCCGCGCTCCCGGCCGGGCTCCCGGGTCGCCGAGGTGCCCCGGCTCCTCGACGAGGGGGGAGCGGCGGGCAGCGCGGCGAGGCTCGGGGCGCGGGGCCAGTGCCGAGCCGGGAGTGCGGGGGCAGGGCCGGGCAGAGGGAAGTCGGGGCGGCGGCGGGTGGAGCCGTCTCCGGGGGCGGGGGCGGCGGCCAAGTCCATTCGGAGGAGCCGCCGGGGTGGGGCTTGGGAGGGCGTGCCGGGTCGGGGCCACGTCGGGGTTCCTCTGGAGCGGGGTGGACGCCGTGGCTGACCCGGGCGGCCGGGAGGGGCTCCTCCGGCTTTTGAGGAGACAGTGTTCTAGAACTTTCTTTGGATGGGGCCGTGAGGTGCAGGGTCGAGGCCCGCGTTTTCCCTTGGTCCCGACTCCCGTCCTCTAGGAGTCGCTCTCCGGGGCTTTCTGAGGTACCCCGAGTCCTTCCGCCCCTTCGGAGGCGGACGCGGAGGTCGGGGGACCTTGGAGCCCCGCTCCTCCCCCGGGAGGGGCTGCTGGTTCTCTGTGGGCCCCGATGGGAGGGCCGCGGGCGCCAGGGCCCCTTGGCTTCCCCGGGGGACGGGGGCGCCGCAGCTTCGGGAGAAAGCGCGAGGGCGTTACGGAGACGGGGCTGGGGTGTAGGGGGCGGGAGCGTCTGGCGCAGCGCGCCCCTCGGCGGGGGGAGGGGGCGGGGCGGGGCGGGGCGGCGAGGCGGCGAGGCGGCGAGGACGGCCTCCGGGCTCCACGAGTTTCCGATTCCAGACGCCGCCCCGGTTCCGCAGGCGTGAGGGGCCTCCCGGACTCCACCGGGAAGGAGTCGTCCTAACAGGCGGCTCTGGGTGTGTTAGCGCCCGGACTGCCGGGGCTCGAGCCCGTGTCAGCTAGGCCTTGGAAGGCTCTGAGGTCGGGTGCGGGGGCCGCCCAGCTGTCACGACTCCTGTTTTTTCTGTGCTCCGTCAGGAACAGGCTCACATCTCCCCGTTGGAAAGCTGCTAGCAACAGCATGAGTCTGCAGTGGACTGCAGTCGCCACTTTTCTGTATGCAGAGGTCTTCGCTGTGCTGCTTCTCTGCATTCCCTTCATTTCTCCCAAGAGGTATGGCCCGTGGAGCGGGCAGGCGAGCCAGGGAGAGTTGCTCCGCAGCTTATGCCTGCAGAGTTGGTGGGCCCTGGAGTTGAGGCCAGATGGAAACAGGTAGAACCTGTCTGGGGTAGGGGTGGCAAGGGCTGTGTTGATTATCGCCAGCCTTCCCCACAGTTCTGCTCTGTCACATCTTGCCGAGTTCCTTTCCTGTGCGCCCTGCCTTCTGGTCTTCAGAATGTCCCAGAGGGGAGAAGACCTAGTTATGGTTCTGGGAATGCTGCCCTCCTGCCGCCCCCCGGGGGCCCTGGCGTTCAGGGGAAGGCATTGTGGGATCTGCAAAACTTGCATCACGGGGTCACGTTGCCATTGATTTGGTGACTTCTGTCCTCTTAACTAGTCTCACTGGCATTGCGTAGTGCCCTCATGAGCATTACTCAGCCTATGAAGGCTGGAGCCATGTTTCTTTTCAATGAACAGAGGACCTGTAAAAAGTTAACTTGAAATTAATTTTAATTACATTTACCATATGAACACGTTTGGACTTAAATTGGGACATTACAGATAAGGCTGTGTTTTCACGGATATTTTTTTAAAAGCTCTTTTTTAATGAAAAAGTGTAGGCCCTGTTGTGATGTGATAGAAAGTATACAACATTGCTTAAGGAATATTCTTGACAAAAGCGAGATCTGAGTCACCTCGTACAGTTCACAGGCCATGCAGAACAGAGACCCCCTTGGAGCTGCAATCTGGGAAGCTTTGTAGGACAAACAACCTGGTTTCTGCAAACAGTAAACTGGGAAAGAAAAGAGGGCAAGGGAAGAGGGAGCTTATAGAATAAGAGAGACTTAAGATACTTATCAACTAAATGCAGAATCAGAATCTTGTCAGGATTCAAACAAACCAACTAAAAATAATTGTCTCAGTTGGGCTTTGGAGTTCTGGCTCTGGAGTTCTGATGATGAGAGATTCTTGTTGATTTTTTTTGAGGTCTGGTGATGGCATCGTGATTAGTATTTTGGAAGGCTCTTCTCTGATAGAGCTGTATCCTGAAGTATTTATGGAGGGAAATGAAGAGAGGTCTGGGGTCTGCTTCATGGTAATCTAGGGTGGTGGGAGTCTAGGTGACCCACGATTGGTCACGGGGGAAAACAGTTTAAAGAAATGTGTAGGTGGCAAGCATTTTGATACTACAGAGGGGAAAGTAAGTTTCCCGTTTCCCTCCCCAGAGCCTACCAGTGTTTAAGACTGGTTTTCTAGAAATTTCTATACACGGACACGTATCTTTTTTTTCTTTTTAACGCTCTTGAATGGATGTCATAAATTGGAGAATTGCAGGCAGCTGAGGCTGACTCTGTATGTGATATTCAGCCGTTGGAGACGAGTGCAAAACTGTATTTCTGTTCCCAGGGCCCTGGATCCCAGGCGTGCGTTCTTTCTCTTCAGCCCTTAGCCTTTTTGTCTTCTTCACAGATGGCAGAAGATTTTCAAGTCCCGCCTCGTGGAGTTGGTAGTGACCTATGGCAACACCTTCTTTGTGGTTCTCATTGTCATCCTTGTGCTGCTGGTCATTGGTGAGTGAGCTATGGCTGAGGGCAGCTACCTGACCTAGACCCTTTGACGTAGCCTCTGCTGCAAAGCCCCGTGCCACGTTCCATGAGCAGTGTACAGCTTTGGCTTCTCAGAGACAGACCACTGAAGTGCGCCTGTCTTTCTCTTGGGGGAGGAGGCTCCTTTCATCCACGAAGACGGCGATGCTGACTGCTGGCAGGGCCTTCACTTTGACCAGCAGCCTTTGTGTACCCGGTGATGACCACCTCATGTCTTAGGCAGTTCCTCACGTCCTTCCAGAGCTGAAACCAAGAGAAGCTAACTGGCTCATGCTGACCCTGGTCTAAGTAGCGCTGCTCCTTGGGCACTTAGCAGCGTCAGTCTCTCCCTCAATGCCTGAAACAGGCCTCAAATAGGGGACTGAGCTACCAAGTAGATAGGGAGCCAAGCTGGGAAAGAAGCTGCCATGTCCTGAAGTATACGGGGGACAAGAGGTCTGATAGCATATCTAGGGGGCAAGTCCCAGATCTCTCTGGATCTGGGTCAGACTTCAGGTTCCTCGAAGTCCTTCCAGTTCTGAAGTTCTATAAACCCTGCATTGAGGTACACACCAGCAGGGGCTTGAAAGAGGAACAGGGGTGGGGCCTGAGGCCAGGTGGTGGTGTGATTGGAGACCGGAGGAATCAATACAGCTCTCATCTGTCTGTTAAATGTGCATTTTGCTGTGGTAAGTGATCAGTATATCCCCCTGCTTGGTCTCCAAAGTATTGGCTCACTTCTGCCATAGGCAGTGGTCCTGTCTCCAAGGTGCGATGCCTGCTTAGACTCAGAGCACTTCTGTCTCCCTGAGTCCCCAGCAGAAATGTGGCAGGGGGTGGGAGGCCAGGGGGCCATAGTTCAGGGGAATGTGCAGGGCCTCACCCACCAGCTGCAGCATTAGGCGTGTCTCCTTCCTGATGTCTCGGGGCCTGATGGGATAGGTTCAGGCAGGACTGCCTCTGAACAGGTGAGATGTAGCCTATCCATTCCCAGCCGTGGAGGGTGGGTGCCAGCTGCCCACAGATCTCACTGTTCTTGAAGTACTTGGTAAAGCCCCAGGAGGCAGCTCTTTCCAGTCAGGGTTCTCTCCCTGAGCGGCCTCTGAGTCCAGAACAGATAGGGATTATGCGTGTCTTCCCCTGAGCAGGAAAAGCCAGGCTGCAGGGTTCTGGAATTGGGTGTGTGTGCTTTTGCTTTTGGGTGTGGGCTGGGGGCAAGAATTGGGGTGGGGAGGGACCGTGCTGGGGATGTTCACTTGGGGCCTTGCCCGTCTGCAAACCAGACTCCACGAACTCTCCTAGTATGGCAGGGTGGGCCGGGGGGGCCCTTTGCAGAAGGCAGTAGTTGGCAAAGGTGTCATTCTTCTTTTTTGGGGGTCAGGGAACTGCTTGGATGTTCTAGAGAGACATCCTGCTATGATGACAGGCTGCTTTCTGTCCTAAGGGTAAGAAGCATAATCTAGAGAGGCCTACCTAAATAAGTTGTTAGCTAGTAACAAATACTAATGACATAACATAACCAGCTAGAATCTGCAGGCCTGGCTGGCCCCTAGCCATCACTGGGAGGGGCCCAGGGCACATCTCACTGGGGGAGTGGGCTTAATGAGGGTCCAGGGTCAACTGCCCTGGGCTGGAGGCCTGAGATAGAGGGCAGCACTCTGCTGCGTGACTTGGGCTACTTTGGCCCAACGCCCCCATCCCTAGTCTGCTCTCTGCCATCAGCCAGAGGTGGTCCTGGAGGTGCTGGGGTTTCTGGATGCAGAAGACAGTGTAGGAAAACATGGTTTTTGTTTGCTTGTTTAAATCACAAAAATAACACATCTTTAAAAATTCACAAATTCAACTTAGAAAGTTAAAGTCCCCCATAATCCCGTGTCTCACAGGTAAATATTGTTAAAAGTTAATGGTATGTTTCCACAGGCATTTTCTATGCTGCCGTCTTTATTAAACTAGTACATACCGTTTTGGCTTGGATTCAGATCACAGTACACACTGTTTTGGATTGTGCTTTTTCCACTTACTGTATCTTAGGCCTTTTTTCTTATGGCAGTCTCATTCTTCTTAAAGATTGGGTAGTATTTTATCATATGGTTATACTGTAATTCCTTCTTTATAGGCATCCTCATATTGCACATATATGCAAATCTTTCTGTAGGGTAAATTCATAGAGGTGGAATGGATGAACCCAAGGGCATGAACATTTAAAATTTTATGTCTTAGTTTGGGCTGCTATAGACCATAGACCGAGTGGCTTAAACAAAAGACATTTATTTCTCAAAGTTCTGGAGGCAGAAAGTCCAAGATTAAGGTGCTGGCAGATTCAGTGTCTGGTGAGGGCTCTCTTCCTGGTTCATAGGTGGCTGTCTTCTTGCCATGTCCTCACATGGAAGAAGGGACAAGGGAGCTCTCTGGGGTCTATTTTATAAGGGCACTAATCCCATTCACGAGGGCCTAGCGCTCACTTCCCAAGGGCCCGTCTTCCTAATATCATCTGGTTGGGGGTTAGGATGCCAACTTAGGAATTTTGGGGGCCAGGAACACGCAGTCCATAAAAAACATTGTTGCCCTGGTTTATATCCCTGCTAACAGTGTTGAAAGAGGGTTTGCTTCTTGGTACAGATGTAACACAAAAACACCAGTAAAGGGAGGCAGATTTTTATAATGTAAGATCAGCTTAAAAAACAAGCAGTCTCAAACCAGAAATTAAGAACCAGATAATAGCCATACAGTGACACTTTGACCCTCTCCCATGGGGGTCCATTAAGAGCCCTCTTTAGGTAGATCTTTACATACTGACTTAAAAAGATGTCTCAGATGTTCGCTTTGGCAGCACATATCCTAAAATTGGAATGAGATAGAAATGATTAGCATGCCCCCTGCACAAGGATGGCACACAGGTTCATGAAGCATTCCATGTTTTTTAGCACATTGTAGGGTATACAGAAGTAGAAATAAAATGTTGTACACATGAAACTTATATAATGTTACAAGTCATGTACCTCAAGAAAAAAGAAATTTCAGGGTTGAGGAAGAAAAGCAGTAGGTATGGGATGGTTCCATTTCTTTTTTTTTTTTCTTATTTTTTTTTTTAACATCTTTATTGGAGTATAATTGCTTTACGTCGTTATGTTAGTTTCTGCTGTATAACAAAGTGAATCAGCTATGCGCATACATACATCCGCATATCCCCTCCCTCTTGGGTCTCCCTCCCACCCTCCCTATCCCACCCCCCAATCCCGCCCCCTAGGTGATCACAGAACACCGAGCTGACCTCCCTGTGCTATGCAGCTGCTTCCCACTAGCAATCTGTTTTACTTTTGGTAGTGTGTATATGTCCATGCCACTCTCTTACTTCGTCCCAGCTTACCCTTCCCCCTCCCTGTGTGATGGTTCCATTTCTATTCCACAAATGCATAGATGTGAATATACGGGTGAACCAGAGCGCTGTGTGGCCAGCAGCAGCTCTCCAGAGCAGAGGCTGTTCACCATTCAGCAGGTGTTTGTGTGCCCCCTGTGTGCCTAGCACTATGCTAGGCCCTAGGGGTGTAATAGAAAAGATTTCTGCTCTCGTGGCATTTGTAGTCTAATTTGGGGGAGATGGACAATAAACCTGTAATTGGGGTAATTTCACATGTGTGTATTGCAAAGAGAATGACATCAGGTAATGGGACTGAAAATGACTGCTTTTTAGCTAAGCTGGCCACGTGTAGCAGGTCCTGCTGGAGGTGATTATGTTATGGGATTCTTACTCCTTCTGCATTTCTGCTATGTTTGAACCTTTGATGAGCGTGAATTTCTTTTGTAATCAGAATAAAACAGTTTAATAAAATGGGTTATAAAGCTTAGAAATGAAAACCCTTGAATCTTTAGCAGGCATGCTTCAGGTCTTGACTCCTAGGCAGCTCACGCCTCCCTAGCGGGCATTTCCATAAACAGGAGTACCCCGGCTTATCAGTTAGATGGCCCATGGCCAGCTCAGTTTGAGATAAACAGAACCAAGCATTGGGGGCACCATGGGAAAGGGGAGCTGCCTCTGTTGCTGGTGACGTCTCAGATTCGGTGAGCATCTTGACACGGAGAGCAAGCTCGTGGCCTGGGTCGAATGGGTCGGGGGGGGGGTGACGTGAGGAAAGCTGGAGGAGAGAGGAGGTCCAAGGGCAGCGCTTCTGACAAGGCATCCCCCAAGGTGTGTAGAGAAGGGGGATAGCAGGGGAGACAGATTCGAGGGAAGCGAGGCTGCCCCAGCTTATGCCGCCTGTCTTAACCTGGACAACCCAGCCTTGTCTGAGCAGGAGCTAAATGCCCGTATCTCTTCTCTGCTCCGCCACAGATGCTGTTCGCGAGATTCGAAAGTATGACGACGTGACGGAGAAGGTGAACCTCCAGAACAACCCCGGGGCTGTGGAACACTTCCACATGAAGCTTTTCCGTGCCCAGAGGAACCTCTACATTGCTGGCTTTTCCTTGCTGCTGTCCTTGTGAGTGGGGAGGGGTGAGGGACTGTGAAGGGACCTGTGGGCTAGCCCATGACTTTGCCTCCTCAGTCTGTGGCCTTGAACTGGAGGCCCTTTCTGTGTTAGGGGAACCACACAGTTTCCCCAGAGGCCTCTGATTTTTCTCCTGACCTCCGGAGGCAGCATGGAGGGTGGGAGAGGGCTGACTAGAAGGTCAGAAGACCATGTTCTGGCTCTGCCGTAACCTGCAACACGTTCTTTTAGGACAAATGTCTTATTACCAGCTTGCTTTCTGTACACAGAGTGAAGTAAATGACGGGCGTTACCCTCCTCTGGGAGAGGCTCTTTGGAGCCCAGCTTAAAAGGGACCAGTTGAACAGGGGCTTTTTGTGTATGGGGTCCTGTCCTGAGAAGAGTGGGCAGAAATGGCACGAGGGGGCTGAGACCGACCCTGTCCCCAGGGCCTTCCCAGATGTAGACCTGTCTGTCACAGGAGCATGAGACCTATTGGAGCCTGGGGGCCAAGGGCTTCCGGAGTTATTGGGAAGAGCCTACCATGAGGTTACTGAGAAGTAGGGTGAGTGTATGGATTCTTGGGCATTGGAATGACTGTCTGGGTTTCAGTTTTTCAGAAAAAAAGTCAGTTGCTCAGCTGAGTGTGGCCTCTCTGGGTCAAAGTTGGAAAGTGGCGGGTGGTGGAGCTGGAAAGGGCTTTTCAGGGGGATACATTTGATCACAGGAGTGATCTGCAAGGCTGCTGTTTTCCAACTTCTGAGAGTCAGGAACTGAGAAGGCTGGGAGGAGTTGGACGCATACCTTAGAGTTTTAGGGTTTCAGGAAGCTCCAAAAAAGAAGTATGATCTTGTGGCTGAGACTCTCCTGACTGCTCTGCTTTTGTGATCTCTTCCAGAAGGAAATCTCCAGGGCAGGTATTATCTGACCAGGCCAGGGGACAGTGGGTAGCCAGGTGTACCAGACGAGTGAGTGTGTGCGCAGCTCTGTCCTCTCTGCGACACTGTGAAGCGAGGTGTTCCAGCTTAACTCCTGCAGTTGACTTTAAAAAATTGACATATAGCACAAATCGGCATCTGGTTCTGTGAGTGACAGATGCAGAGTAGAATAACACCGCTACCGTCAGGGTGCAGAGCAGTTGGCAGTCTCCTAACCCAAACAGGTGAATTCAAAGAAGAGCAGTCCTCATTTATACCTCCGCTGTTCCCGAAGGGACGCGTGGAGGCTGAGAGAAGAGAGTGAGATTTGGGCCCACCGGTCCCATGCTCCCTCACAATCCCGCTCTGTGCTCTGTTGTGTCATCTGCCTCCCTCACTTTGCTCTGACCTCTCCATTTGACAGGCGTGTAAGGAAGGCTTCATCGAATTCCCTTTAAAACGGGTCGGGCATAGTAACTTCTTGGGCCTGGTTGATCCAGCAGCCATACATCTGTTGCCTGTCCATCTTAGCTTGCTGTGCCTGCCATACCCTCCCGTGTCCCTGGCCGGTAGCTGATCAAAAAAAGGACGTGAGGTTGGTCTTGTGTGACTTCTTAGAAAAGGAAACAGTGACCCCAAGGATCAGTGTGGATTCATCAGTTGCCTACAAATGAGCTGTTTAATTGTTTCTGGAATTTTCTGAGGTGATATACTCCTCCCTAGTCTAGCGGTCAGATCCTGTATGGCAGCTGTGGGCCTTGAGGAACTTCTCTATTTGCATGACATTAACCATCCAAGAAAAAAGATTACCTGTGAATTCTCTGGCCGTCCAGTGGTTAGGGCTCTGCGCTTTCACTGCCGAGGGCCTGGGTTCAGTCCCTGGTCAGGGAACTAAGATTCCCACAAGCCGCGCAGCATGGCCAAAAAAAAAAGAAAAAAAAAACTTATCTTGAAGACTGGACGGCCAGGTGGCCTCGCCTGTGTGCGTGTGAGCTGTTTGGGCTCTGGTTCTGCTTGAGGTCAGTAAGGACGTTAATAACCCTTCATAATTCAGCGGGCCTTTATAAATGGGAAAGGGCAGCCCGAGAGAGATGGAGCGGCCTGCGTTGCACAGGTTCCAAGTGGCCAGCCCGAGCTCACGCCTAGTTCTGACCCTCTGTTCAGATGCCAGCTAGTGTGCATTGGAGTGAGCAATTAGTGCCAGATTGTTGGTGTATAGCCTGCCTCTGACCGTAGACTGGATAGTGGGCTGCTTTTTTCCCCTGGATTTTGGTAGGAAGGTGCCTGGATCAAGTACACGATCTGTACATCAGCCTTATTAGTCTAAGTTTTAGGAGTCCAACGACTTTAATCTTAGTCCCATTTGTATGTCTGAAGATTATTAAGTAATCTGGTAGTATAAAACCTTTGGCGGAAGTTGAGGCTTTAAATAAACAAATAAGAAAATACATCCTCTAAAATGCTATTGTAACCACTGTTGACACATACGTTTGTTAAGTACTTTTCTAGACTTTTCTATGCCTAATAGCAGCTACCACTTGTTAAGCATTCAGTGTGCCAAGCACACATTAATTTTTATAGTAGCTTTGCGAAGAAACATCTGAGGTTCAGCGACCCCAGTTCCCAGAACTAGTCAGCAGAGCTGAGAATTCAGACTTAAAGTGATGGGACCTCAGCAGCCACATGCTTCTTCAGAACAGGGTCAAGTTGTAACTACCACGTGGAAACATGGGTCTTCCACTGAGTTTGTCATTAACATTGTTCTAGGACAACCCATCTGTTTCCAGCATTCTTAGGTGTCTACCAATTCCCCACTGGTGAACATCAGGCCGATCTCCCCATTATTCTGATATCATAAACGGGGAAAACCCCTCTCAATTGTCACTTTGCGTGCCTCTCAGCTAGACCGCCTGGTACTCTTCAAAGTGTCTCTGCCCCTCTTAACTGTCTGTCTCTTTCTCATCCGTATTTGTGCAAGTCTCACTTGCAGGTACTGGCTCAGTCCCTGAACCCCCATAGGCTGTTTGGGAAACAGCACGTGGATCAGGGTGGATGGGTCAGGAGTGGCCAGAGAGAGGGTGGGGGGTTTTGAATGCCAGTTTCAGGGTTTGTACCCGACCTCTGTGTGGTAGAGCACTGAGTTTTTCCAGTGGTGCTGCGCCATGGTCAGAGTTGCGTGTTCATACTTGGCGCCTGGGATGGAGTAGAGCAGGAGAGCCTGCAAGCAGGGGGACCAAGTCAGAGGTCGCTGAACTGAGAGATGCTGGTGGCCTGAACCAGGTTTCAGAGGTGCTGGTGGAAGAAAGGGGAGGAACTAGTGGGGATGCCAAGCCTCTGAGATTGAGGTGATGGTGGTTCTCCTGTGGGTGCCCACAGAGTGGCAGCTGTGGCAGAACCCAGAGGAAGGCTGCACACCCACCCGCGTGGAAGGAAGGGAGCCGGTGAGGCCTGCTGGAAGGAATGAAGAAGCCGGGGTAGAGGAGGGGGATGACTTCACCGAGGGGTCGAGGAATGGGCGACAGGGAGGTGCTGGCGGGGTGGGCACTCCCTGGAAGTGAGATGGAGGGGAATGAAAGCAGATGCAGGGAGAGGCAAGACTGGGGGAGAGACAGCAGGTTAGTGGGTGAGGGGACCACAGGGGGAGAGAGCAATGCTCAGAAGAGAGGCTGGGGGTGGCGCTGGTTCCTCATGGGGCTGGGGTCAAGAGCACATTGGGGGAGAATTCCCTAGCTGTCCAGTGGTTAGGACTCTGCACTTTCGCTGCTGAGGGCCCAGGTTCAATCCCTGATTGGGGAACTAAGATCCCACAGGCTGTGCGGGGCGGCCAAAAAAAAAGCACCTGGGGGGAGCCTTGAGCAGCCCTCATAATTGAAAACAGGGGCCCCAGGCTTAAAGGACGCATCACATACTTAAACAAGTCTGCACTTCCCTGCAACAGTCTGCTGGGGCGGGGCGGGAGGGGCAGGGTCTGGGCTTTTGTCTTGCATCTGCTTCAGCTTGCTACCTTCCCCGGTCCTCACGCTCCTTTCTCTGTGGGCTGGGCCCCAAAGTCTGAGAACAGCTGTCTCTACTCAGAAGCCTGGGGGTGCTCTAACTCTTTTTTTTGTCCCATGTGATCCCCTGCTCCTGTGTGTTTTTTTTAATTGCGGTAAAATGCATTAACATCAAACTGGCCATCTGAACCATTTTTAAGTGTACAGCTCAGTAGTGTTGGGCCCGTGCGCACTATTGTACAGGCAGCCTCCAGGACTCTTTATCTTCAAAACTGAAACTCTGTCCCCACTCCACAGCCAGGGATCTCACCTCCTGAGCCTCTCTTCCTCGTTACCCAGGGAAGTGCTGCCACAGTGGGGCTGCGCCATCCCAAGTAGACTTCCTGCCGCCGGCTTTGGTCTCCCAGCCTGCCCACCTTGCCCCAGCCAAGTGACCTTTCTGGCATGTAAAACCGACTCCACCACCCCCTGCTTCCAGTGCCTTCAGAGCACCTGTGGCATCAAGGCTTGAAACTTACATCCTGTAGCCCTCTGCAGTCTCTGCTTCGGCCTCCCCCTGTCGTGAACCAGCCTCGTGGGTCCCCTTCTCTGAGTATTTCTGTGGCCCCTGCCTGGAACCCCCCAACTCTTGCCTGCCGGTCTAGCCAAGACCTCCCCTTCATGCTTATTTGGGCCTTCCCTCCTGATTCTGCCGTGCAAGGCCCGTGCTGTGCTGTGGGCTGGCCTACAGAGCTGTCCTCCAAGGGCCCCAGCGGCCTGTGAGGGGCAGCATGGGGACCTGGGCTCACCCCCTTTAGTCTGGTTGGCTCTGTGCCGCCTTCACCTTAGGAACTGAATGGAGTGTCCTGGGCAGACAGGGACAGCTTCAGGCCCATGTCCAGGTTGAACTCATCAAACTGCTGTGTCGAGTGTTTTAGGTTGGATGCCCAGCTCTTCAGGTCTCCTGAGCTCTGACAGCAGGAACGCCGGGGGGTGGGGGCGGTGCTCGTGAAGACACACATGTCTGGGTGCCCCGAGGATGTGGATGTGGACGCCGTTGGTCCCAGCACTGCGTAGCGGGCCTCTGGTCTGTGATGGGTGTGGTGCAGGGCACCATTTAGCGTGGACTCGGGCAGCGCGGGCTCTGTCCCGCATGCTCCTGCTCATCCGTCGCCTTAGTGCTTACTTGCCTGCTCTGGGACCTCCTCTGGTCGGCATCCCTCTGGAGCTACAGGTGTGGCTGCACAGCAGCTCTTGCTGGGCTGAGTTTTGCATGTTCTGAGAGCAGTGCTCTGTTTTCTCCGCCTTTGCTAAAATGTTACTGGTCAGGACCCAAGTAGTGGTCGTCATGCAGACCCAGGAAGGTCCACCCTTGTGCGTGAGGCCCCTCGATCTGTAGTGACCTGAACTTGGTCCACAGTTACCTCTTGTTTTCTGCCTACCTCTCTGGGGCTGGGTTGTGTCACCACAGTCAGTCCAGATGGAGCTGCCCGTGCTTTGCTACAAAGTTCCTCTGCTTAACTGCCAGTGACTTGAGGGCTGGGTTGTCTCCTGGAAGGTGATCGTGCCCTTTAAACTGCTGGTGGGGCGGAATCCATCCGGACCTGATGGGGTGAGCGGGACGTTCTGCTGTGCTTTCTTTGCTTTTGGGTCAGCCCTGCTTGCTGCCAGCGTTCAGCTCTGCAGATAGTTGATGCTCAGGCGACCGCTGGGGCTTGTGTCGATGGCGAGACAAGCCAGAGCCACTGTGTCCATGGAGGCCACATGGGCCCAGCAGGCGGGGATGAACGTCCAGCCTGGGCTCTGCCGCCTGCAGTGGCCATGGGGCGCTTTCTTCCCTTGCCCAAGGGAGTATAACAGCCCATGGTGGTCCTGAGAGACAGATGGGCGTAGTGAGAGTGGACTTTGGAATTGGCTGGGTTTGGATTCTGGGTCTGTTACTGTCTAGCTGTGTGATCTCGGGTAAGTCACTTACTCTCCGGAGCCTTTTTCCTTACCTGTTGAGCAGGGGTTGAGGATGCCTCTTTCAAGCGCTTGGTGTGGGGATGGAGGTGGCTTGGGTTATGTTCTCAGCATCATGCCTGGCACGTGGGGAGTGCTTAATAAACGGTGGTTGTTACCGGTATCACCCCAAGTAGTGAGAGGGTTTTGTGGGATTTTTCCCACTCGTGTGGTAGGCTGTGCTGGGCCTAGGTAGGGAGTTGAAGAGAAAGCTGGTGTTGGCCTTCAGGGGTCTTACATTCCAGGCTGGGCACAGGGTGGGGAGCATGGGGGCGGGAGAGCAGAGTGGGACAGAAGGACAGAGAGGACGGGTACTGCAGCCAGAGCAGAGGGTGGGGGAGGGCTGCCCCAGGGAGAGGCCGAATAAGGGTTGGAGGCAGCCAAGCCGAGGAATCCTCAGGACCCTGGGCATCCGGTTCTCAGCACTGGAGGCAGCATAGAAGAGCCAACCCCCTGTGGTGTCACTCAGCTTCAACAGTGAGTGTCTCCCTGGCCAGTCTCGTTTCATTGCCCCCTTCCCCATTATTCTCTGGATTATTTTGAAACCAATCCCAAATATTATGTTTACAGGCAAAATAATATCTTGGATTATCGCTTTGAAAAGAGAGGGACTTAATTAAAAAATCATAAGCACGCTAGCATCTTGCTTATTACAAGAACCTTACAGTAACTCCTTAGTAACCAACTCAGTAGTGATCCGCTCATGTTTCCCAGATTACTTTGCAGGTTTTGTTTATGCTTTTTTACTGTTTGTTTAAATCTAGATAAGGGAACCTAAGGGGTTTTTAAAATCTGATGCTCGGGGCCAACCCAAAGATAAAGTGATTTAAGTGGAGGACTGACCTTAGAAGGCCAGGTGAAGGGATTTCTGACCTTTATTTCCTCTTGATCCAACGATCCATCCATCAGCTGCCATCATTTTCTTTCTTTCTTTCTTTTTTTAAATTAATTAATTTATTTTTGGCTGCGTTGGTCTTTGTTGCTCTGTGCGGGCTTTCTTTAGTTGCGTCGAGCCGGGGCTACTCTTCGTTGCGGTGCACGGGCTTCTCATTGTGGCAGCTTCTCTTGTGGAGCACGGGCTCTAGGCATGCGGGCTTCAGTAGTTGTGGCTCGCGGGCTCTAGAGTGCAGGCTCAGTAGTTGTGGCGCACGGGCTTAGTTGCTCCGTGACCTGTGGGATCTTCCCAGACCAGGGCTCGAACCCGTGTCCCCTGCATTGGCAGGCGGATTCTTAACCACTGCGCCACCAGGGAAGCCCTGCCATCATTTTCTAAGACTACAAAAACAGTAGTGCTTCACAGTTCAGCACTGGGTAAGAGCCTTTTTGATAAGTCCGTTGATTTCTAGTCCCCCCCTCCCCCAGCCAGACTCACCCCAGCTACTAGTGTGCTGGTGTCCTGTGGGTGCTGGGCCCAGGAGGGGGCTCTGATAAAGGGGGGACTGTGTTAAAGTGGGGGGAGTTGCTACGAAGAGGCCACGGAAGACCATCTGACACACATCGGCTTCTTTTAAAATATGGATCGTTTGCTCAGCTACTGGATTTTGGCCTAAGAATTCTCTTCATACTCTAAAGGCAAATGGTGAATGACCTCTTTGGGGGCAGGGTGCCAAACTACAGGGGTTCAGTCTTCCTGATTCCAAGGTCATCGGAAGCGTGATGTTCCAGGAGGGCCCCTTTCTCTGAAGGCAGAGGGTAGGGGGGAGTGGAGAGCAGGGCTGGAGCTGGGAAGGGTGATTGGCTCCTCCAGCCCAGCACCTTGTGACCAATTGCCTGCAGGCTGGAAACACTCGCTGTGAACAAATGTGGCTGGTGTGACTGAGGAGCTGGATTTTTCATTTAATGTAATTTTAATTTATTTGAACTGAAAGGGCCTCTGGTGGCCTCTGTATTGGACGGCATAGCCAATGCCACCTCTCGTTCTTTGCTTTGTTGGTTCTCCACCCCGGGCCAGGCCTATTTCCTGGGCTTTTTCCACAGCACATCGCCATCGCCCACTGGAGACACTGCCTTGTTGCCTTTGGACTGGAGTACCGCATGGGGTACATCTGGGCTCCACAGCTCCCTCCTTCCCATTCCCTCGAAGTAGCCAGGAGGCCACCAGCATATTTTAGTGCTGGAACATCTGCCTAGGTTGTCTGGCCTCTTTTGGTTGCTCTCTGTCCCCCAGTTTATGCAGAATCCCTCTGCTCCCTGGTTTCAAGAAGGCAACGTGACAGGCTCACTCCTGTTCGCTGGTTCTCTTCAACTCCAGAGGGCCCCCCGCCCCCTCTAGCTGGCCTTGCTGTCCCCAGGGTAGACAGGCACCACCTGGGCTTAAGCTGGAGTTGCTGCAGGGCCTTGGCCTTTCCTCGACCCTGGCCCCCTCCCATTTTGTCCGACCTCAAGGGTTAAGCGGAAGGCCGAGCACGTGTGCTGAGATGTATTCCTGAGATGGACGGGGGCAGCCCTTGGAAGATTTTCCCTGGATCTTTTTGAGTAAACTCTCCTTCTTCCCATTCTGCTGCCTCCTTATTTTCATGACTCCAGACTCTGTAGGGTGAGAGTTTCCTGGGGCGGCTTCCACCCTGTTATTACCGGTCTGCTTTGTCCGAAGTTTTTGCTGGGGCAGCACCTGGCTTTTGGCTCCTCGCCACGGTGGCCACCTCCCCACGCCGCCGCGCCGCCGCCTCCTCAGTGTTTTTTGCTGGCGAGCTGGGCCGAGTTCACCCGGAGTCCACCTGCCACCCTGTGGAGCAACGCCAGAGGCAGAGCTGTAGTCGGCCTGGAGAGTCAACAGGTGGCGCTGTGACACCAGCTTCCCGCTTCCCCAGGGCAGCAGGGTGAGGGGAGTTGCCTGCCCACCTATCTCACCGACCCGAGGGCGTGGCACCTGGGAGATGCCTGGTAAATGCTAGTGGGCAGGATTGGCAAGGGGGGGGCACAAGCATAGAATATTCCATTTGGGACTTGGGAGGACCCTCCCCCTTGCTCTCGTCCCACTTCCTGTTAAGTCCAAGTCTGCCTCCCCCTGTTCGCCCACAGGAGGGAGACAGGATGGGTGTAAAGCACATGTGAAACCACGTCTCCATAGCTTGATATGGTTGGCTCTGTTTCTCCTGCCGATCCTTGTTTACTCAACCTTTTATAAAAGCATGAAAGCCCCACTCAGCGTCCAGAAACATCTTACCAAGAAAACCCAGTTGAATTCAGGTATTTGGGGATGACGTTTGTCTGCCAAGGACACATCTGGATTCTCTTATCGTTCTTGCACTGATTTCTCTCTCAGTCGCTGGGTGCATTTAACCCAGACCCTGGCCCCTCTACCAGCCCTGAACTTTTGGGAAATCCCTTCGACTTGTGGCTTCTCACCTGTTGTCCAGAAATGGCTAGGAATAGTTACCTGCATAACAGTACTTGGGCAGTCAAGTGGAGCACGGTGGAGGATGGCCAGCAGGAGTGGGGACAGCAGTCCGTCAGCCTTCTCTCTAGGCTGACGTCTCTGGGCTATTGAGATTTGGAGATTCTGAAGCTCAGCACCTTCCACCGTGTGCCCTGCTCTGTCCTGGGTCTCGGTGGAGACTCAGAACACTGAGGGGACAGACACAAAAAGGGCACGTTGATGTGCCTGGGAGAGGGTGGAGGCTCTCGAGGAGTGTTGGAGCTGGATCTTGGGTGAATTGGGGGCAGGCACAAGAGCATGGGGCCTAATGTGTGAGGGGCACTAAGAAGTTCTAGAAGACCAGCTCCTGGGCAGTCCCAGTCGGCCGTGCTAGGGAATGCTGCTCTTGGCTTAGCCGGGGGCCCTGCAGGGGCACCCTTTGGACTTGGGCCGGGGCACTGGGCTTTGCCCCCAGCTTTGGTGATGAGTGTTTTCCCAAGTGCCTACTCAGCTACCGCTGCAATCACAAGCCTGGCTGGCTCATCAACACGGGTCTGACATGGCGCCTTCCTGCTGCTGTTTCTCGTCACCCTGTTGCTCAACTGACTGGCAAGCCCCGCCCGTGTCTGCCTGTGTCCCCCTCTGTGCGGCTGGGACGAGGGAAGGCTGAGTCCGGGGAGAGCCAGGGCCCCAGACTCACATTCTGTCCTGGCCTGAGGTGTGGCATCACACACATGGGAGACGGGGGGAGTCATCTGCAGGGTCCCTTCCCAGTGGACCAGGTGGGGGGGTGTAGAGATTGAAGGTGCATTCCCTGGTCTGAAGGCGTTTGTGGCTGGGCAGCCAGTTGAGGAGCAAGTGACAGTGTGATGCGGGGAGATGATTGGGAGGAGAAGAGAGCAAGAACCATGCAATCAGATGAGGGGGCCCAGGGGCTGGTGCGGGAACATGTGGAAGGGGGACCTGGGAGGTTCAGGAGAGGCTTTGAGGGGAGAGTGGTAATGGAGCTAGGTCTTTTTTTTTTTTTTTTTTTATTTTGGCTGCATTGGGTCTATCGTTGCTGCACATGGGCTTTTCTCTAGTTGTGGCAAGCGGGGGGCTACTCTTTGTTGCGGTGCGCGGGCTTCTCATTGTGGTGGCTTCTCTTGTTGCGGAGCACGGGCCTTAGGCGCGCGGGCTTCAGTAGTTGTGGCTTGCGGGCTTCAGTAGTTGTGGCTCGTGGGCTTCAGTAGTTGTGGCTCGTGGGCTTCAGTGGTTGTGGCTCGTGGGCTTCAGTAGTTGTGGTGCACGGGCTTAGTTGCTCTGCGGCACGTGGGATCTTCCCCGACCAGGGATCAAACCCACATCCCCTGCACTGGCAAGCGGATTTTTTTTAAATGTCCCCTTTTTTATTTTTAAATTTTATTTATTTATTTTTAATTTATTTTTGGCTGCATTGGGTCTTTGTTGTTGCACGCGGGCTTTCTCTAACGGTGAGCGGGCACTCCTCTTTGTTATGGTGCGCGGGCTTCTCATGGCGGTGGCTTCTCTTGTTGTGGAGCACAGGCTCTAGGCGCATGGGCTTCAGTAGTTGTAGCACGCGGGCTCAGTAGTTGTGGCTCGTGGGCTCTAGAGCACAGGCTCAGTAGTTGTGGCGCACGGGCTTAGTTGCTCCACGGCATGTGGCCTCTTCCCAGACCAGGGCTCGAACCTGTGTCCCCTGCATTGGCAGGCGGATTCTTAACCACTGCGCCACCAGAGAAGCCCTGGCAGGCAGATTCTTAACCATTGCGCCACCAGGGAAGTCCCCTGGAGCTGGGTCTTGAGTCATCAGCGAGAGTTCTCAAAGAGAAGGGGAGACACCCCTGCAGACTGGTGGGCTGACGTGCAGTGACAGGAGATGAGGCAAGTGAGGACTGGCATGTTCAAGAGCAGCCAGTGGTTTGGTGTTAGTAGAGCAGAGGGCCATGCGGGTGGTGAGGGGACAAGAGCCAGCTCGCAGAGGGCTGTGTGCCAGCCAGAACAGTGGGCGGGCATCAGAGGGATGGAAGCAGAGGAGTGACATGATCTGATTGTCTTGGAGGAAGATCACTGGCTTTCCTTGGGGGCATGGATTGCAAAGCTGTATGGTGGAGGGTAGGGAGGAGGCCGCTTAAGAGCTATTAAAGTCACCCAGGAAAGAAGCAGTGAGGCCACAGGATGACTGGGGCCCAAGGTGGCGTGCAGGCCCAAGAGCTTGGGTAGCTCAGTGACGGCGTCCACCACAGCGCGGTGCAGGGGCAGTTGGCCTGTCATGGATGGGCTGAGTCGGGCATGTCTCGGGGACATGCAGGAGCCACCGGTGAGTAGGCAGCTGGGTGTCAGGATCTGGCTGAGATAAACCCCTGTCTGGGGTGGGATTGGTGGGCGGTGAGGATTGCTTGAGGCAAGGGTAGGGGAGAGTTGAAAGGGGGTGACCCGTCAGCTGTGCCAAGTGCTACAGAGTGGGTGCCCCAAGGACTCCAGGGTGCTCCTTGGATTGGGCGGTTAGGGCACCGGTGATCATGCTGGTGGCGTGGCCAGGGCAAGATATAGGTTGGTGTCGGTTGAGGAATGGAGGAAGAGAGGAGGGGCTTGGGCTGGTGGGAGGCAGAGCCTCGAGGGGTGAGGTTCTGGAGGGAGGAATTACCCAGAATCGTCTGGGGCTGGGTTGGAGGAACAGGTCTAACAGGAAGGGAGAGGACGTGGATGGATGGCGTGGATGGATGGTGTGAAAGACACGTGGTCGGGGTGGGGCATCTACCCTGGAGGCTCTTTCCCTGCGCTGAGGGGGAGACCCTGAGGGCGGGCGGGGGGCTGAGCAGGTTGAGGTGGCGGGAGGCCCCCTGGACAGCTCTTGCGCTGGGTACCGCGTGTTTGCCCAGGCTCTTGTTGGCAACCCTGGTTCTCCATAAGTGGGGATGGGCTGGGACGGCTCCGAGGAGAGCTCGGCCCCTGCTGTACTGCCGTGGTCCTCACTGCCACCACCATCCCGGGCCTGGCCTCCCTGGGTAACTGGGGCGACAGCTGTGGTCGCTCACAGTGCTGCTGGAGTCCCGCCCCATGTCAGCCGCCTGCACAGCCTCGTCGGGGTGGGGGGCAGGCGAAGGGGGAGCGTCACCTTTGGGCTTGCCTGCTCCATCTTTGCTGGCTGGGTCCGCCAGGTGGCACATGTGCCCTCCCCCCAACCCAGTCTCCGGCTGGGAGGAGCGGCCTCCTCCACGTCGCCAGGATCTGCTCAGAACTGCCTGAGCACCCTGTGCTTGCGAGCTTGGGGCTTAGTCAGACTTGCCTTTCTTTCTGGGCTCCCCCGGTGACTGCCACTCTGCCTGTGTGACTCAGGCACGTTTCTTCTCTCTGGGTCCTGGGGCACTCGGGAGCTCCCTCCACCTCCAGGGCTTCAGCCCGGTGGGGGGCAGGCTGGTGGGCAGTTGCGGCTGAGACAGGGAAACCTGAGCCCTGGGCCACGAGGTCCCAGTCGCTAATTTTAGAGAGCACATGTCACTGGAAACTCTCCCTTCCTGCCAGGAACCAGTAGCCTGGCTCTCCCCGTCCTGACAGGGGCCCCTGGAGCCGCTCCCTAAACCAGGAAGTGTGATGGGTGCCTCACAGCCCCTGCGAGCCGCTCCCCCTCACGGCTCATTCCCAGCAGGGGCTCTGCCAGGGCCTGGCCAGGGAGAGCTGGGCGCCTTGTTTGCTCTCCCGTCCCTCCCTAGTCCCCTCGTCCCCTTGGGCCTGATGAGCAGCAGGTGTCCACAAGAGCCCTGCAAAGGCCAGAGAAGACGGCTTGGAGCAGGCGGCTTCGGCTGCTTTGTCTCCTCTGAGCGAGCACTTTGTTGTGGAAACACCCTGCACATGCTGAGTCCTCCCCTTGCCCCCGGGGCCTGCCCATTCTGCACCCTCCTCGGGGCAGTGGCTGGCCAGACACGTCCCAGACATGTGGGGAAGTGCCCCCGCCGCCCCCCACTCTGAGTCCTCCCGTCCTCTCTCCTGCCAGCTAACATCTCAGGGCAGGGTAGCTGTTGGGAAACGGAGCAGCGTGTGCTCAGCTGCCACGTGCTTGCCTCTTGTGGCTGGTCTGAACCTGAGATGTGTGCCTGGGCCCTGATTTTTCATTTTCTGTCCCCCTCGCCTGGGGAAACCTCAAGGTGGTGATGCTTTCTAACAGGTGTGGTCTGGCAGCTGCCTGTAGACTGCATTTGGGAAGGGGGTGAGGAGAGAAGAGTTGTTTCCATCTCTCTCATTTGGCCCGGGTAGTGGTTCCCTGGAAATCGAGCACATGTAGTGGTTGGCAGCTCAGGCCTTGGGATCAGACAGGCAGGAGTGCAGATTCCAGCCACATTCGTTTCTGGCTCTTGACCAATTGCTTTAGCATGCTGAGCCTCTGTTTCCCCTCTGTGAAACGGGCAGTAGTAGCAACTGTCTCACAAGGTGGGCTGGAGGATTCGGCCGGCCCTTTGGAAGCCCCCGCAGCACTGGCTGCTCTTGTGTGGTGTGTTTGTTTGTTTGTTTTGCCACATGGCATGTGGGATCTTAGTTCCCCAACCAGGGATCGAATCCACGCCCCCTGCATTGGAAGCGCGGAGTCTTAACCGCTGGACCACCAGGAAGTCCTGGGCTGCTCTTGTTTATCAAGGCGAGCCCAGCCTTGCAGCGAGGAAAGTGGCAGCATGGCTGCTTTGGCACGTCTAGGCCCTGCCCTGTAAAGTGCCGGGTTCTAGGCCTTTAGGCTGTATCTAGGCATGGCCCCTTGTGTCCTGTCAGGCTCCTGCTTCCTGTGCCTTCTGGGCTGGAGGAGAGCCCCAGGGCTGTGAGCGGCCTTTTGGGCGCACTAGTAATCATTCTGGTGGCAGAGGACAGTTCCTGGCTCCATCTTTCCCCTCACGTTGCCCGTGTGTTTTGCTTCGCCGCCCTGGCAATCCAGAAGGACAGGTCTAGGCTGCAGGCAGGTGTGGGGTGGGAGCAAACAAAAACAGTTCATGCTAGCCATCGTGCCCTCTTTCTTGTGCTCACTTCTCCCTTCTTTTTGTAAACAATTACAGCCTGCTTAGACGCCTGGTGACTCTTATCTCCCAGCAGGCCACGCTGCTGGCCTCCAATGAAGCCTTTAAAAAGCAGGCAGAGAGTGCTAGTGAAGCGGCCAAGAAGTACATGGAAGAGAATGACCAGCTAAAGAAGGTGAGTTCGGCCTTCCCGACCCCCCCATGTGACATTCTTTATGGGCCACGGCAGCTGCCGTTAGCCTATCAGGCCGGGAAACGTGCAACACTGCTGTTGTCTGAAAAGCGGAGGAGTTGGGTGGAGGGATGAAGGGGCGGGTACTGGAGGGGTCTGGGGGACGCGATGGGAAAGGGGGCGCCCTTGCTGCTCTCTTGCCTCTACCCGCTGTGCATCCAGGCCAGACTCTTCCCTGATGAACTGACTCCTTAAGGAGCCGAGCCCTGTGCTGTGAACATTGGGCAAGTTAGCACAGAAGAACACAAGATAGGATAGGACCAATCTTGGTCCCCTGAGGATTGCTATCAACTGGGGACGAGGCGGGGCAGTCCTAGAAGGCTTGTCAGAGGAGGTGAGGTGTGAGCCAAGCTGGGAAGGAGACGGATGGACTTGGATTCATAGGCAGGATAGAGTTGGACAGGCAGGGGTGAGTTGGGGGCTCCTCGGCTGGAGTGAGCTGTGGAGCTTGGGGAGAGGAAGCGATGGCATTGGTCAGTTGGGGGTCACTGGCAGCAATCCCCAGATGACAGCAAATGGAGTCGTTGGATGGACTGGTCAACTTGGAGGAGCTGCCGAGAAAGGAGGCAGGGCTGGGGGCCAGGGCAGGCAGGGCGTGTGGCCTGGGAGCTGTAGCAGGTGGCCCTGCTGGCCCGGGCTTTGCCTGGTGGCTGGGAACAAGCAGTGGCCCAGTTCTGTGCTGACATTTCCGAAGGGGCAAGTGCCCAGGGCAGCTTGAGGAATCACAGCTCAGTGGGGAGGACGGAGCTGGACTCCTTCCCTCCCTCCTTCCCTCCCTCCCTCCTCCCTCCTGAGTAACCCAGGCCCTTGGCACTGTTCCTAGGAAGCTGCTGGTGGAGTCAAGTTGGATGGCAAGGATGCTGAAGTGAAGGTGGAGGAAGAGAACAGGAGCCTGAAGGCTGATCTGCAGAGTCTGAAGGACAAGCTGGCTGTCAACAAGCAAAGTGAGCACTGTCGTCGGGTTGCCCCCCGGCCCCCAGAACTCGGGAGCCTCTGCCGGTGGCTGCCACACCTCTCTTGCCAAAGTATTAATAACAAACTCACACGCAGGCTCAGGAGCTGCGTGAAAACAAACAAATGGCTCCCTGCTCGTCCAGCCCAAACACAGCCGGGCTCGGCCCCAGCCAGTGGGGCTTAGTGGTTTAGCAGTGCACTCAGGGTCCCACCAAGGAGGGCCCAGGAACCCCAGAGGCCCATGGGCTAACTCTGGAGCATCTCATCCAGCACCAGGCGTGGCGAGTGGCGCTCTGTGCCTCGTCACCAGGGGCCTGGTGGGTGGGGAGGGAAAGGCTGCATCAGAGCTGGTTGAGATGTTCCCATCTGCTCCCTTCCTGAAGGCCTCTCTCGACACACCTCTCGTTCTCAGCTTTGAGGCTGGGGTTCTGCTCCCTTGCCTCCTGCTCTCACCCCCAACCTTTTCAAAATGTTTGTCCCATGCTGTCAGCCTCCCTGCAGTCACCCCTGCTGAGAGCCATGCAGGGTCCCTCCATTAAAGGGGTTGGGGGGCGATCCTCGGTGTTCTCCTGCTTGTCCCAGCTTTGTTGGCCAGCCCTTCCCCACTTTTGGAGGCTTTCGAGGCAGCTGGCAGAGGAGCTTTCTTGAGAGGAGTGGTCTCCCAGACACCCTCACTGGGGACAGATTTGGGGCGGCTGCATCTGCTGTCTACAGCAAATGGCGTTTTTCTCCCTAATCCTCATCTTGTAATTTTCCTTCCTTCACCACGTGCATCATCCCCAGAACTGGAGAAAGCTGAAAATGAGGCTCTGGCCATGCGGAAGCAGTCTGAGGGCCTGACCAAGGAGTATGACCGCCTGTTGGAGGAGCACGCGAAGTTGCAGGTCAGCATGCTCAGCTTGCTCTGTTGTAACCGAGCCCCCCCACCCCGCGCAGGCGCAGAGCAGGCCTCCCACTCCCTTAGCCTCAGGGCCAACCTGTCCCCTTCGAGAGGCCTCGGCAGCAAGCTGGCTGCTTTCTCTCCCAGTCCCCCTTTTTTCCTTTGTTGCCGCTGAGTCTGGGGCCAGCGTGGGCCCAACAGCCGGAACCCCTTCTGGAACAGGAGGGGTGTGGCCTGGCAGATGGCAGCCACTTACTAAGGTCGCCTTGGCAGTCGGGTCAGCCCTCTGCACTGTGGGCCTGCCCAGCCTCGTGCCCAGCATCAGTGCCCTTGAGAAGAGCTCCTTCCCTTACGCGTACCCCCTGGTCCATGGTGTGGGGCCCCTGACTCTCGTCCAGGTTTACTGAAGGGCCCCATCAAGTACCAGCCAGAGACGTGCAGGGGAAATTCCGCTGCTGGCTGCTGGCCTTCCCTCTGTAGGGGCTGCGGGGTGATGTGAGGCCGAGAGCTGGGGACATCACAGCCAGCCCCCACCCAGTAGGTCCGAGTCACTGCCACCACCTACGCCCGCAGGCCCGGTCTGAGTCCCCAGGCTACCTGCATCTGGAAGCTCAGGTGGCCTGGAAATTGGGCATGAGGGCTAGGTAAACACCCCTAAGTTCTGACGGTTTGATTCAGTGCTTGGCGGCCTGAGTTTGGGCACTGTGGAAGGTGGAGAAGGAGGGCCCGGCCCCCAAAGGGGGACCAACAGCTTCAGTGCAGGGCGGGCTCACTGGCAGGACCTGTGGAAGGTGTGCAGAGTTGGGAAGAGCCTGAACTGGGACTTGGAAGGGACTCAAGTTCGGAGACAGCCGTGGGCACGAGGGTGGGGGTGAGTGAGGCCCAGGAGAAGGTGGTGCTGCGGGGTTGGGGCTCTGAGAAAAGAGCGACAGCAGAGGCTTGTCTCCCCTCGCCCCCTCGCCCCACGCCCCCGCCCGGCTGGAGTTAGGGTTACAGCCCTCGTGGAGTGGGGCCACTCCCACCCTGGCAGACTGTGAGGTGCTACTGAGGGCGGGGGGGTCCCTTGCTCATCTGACCACCTGGCATCTGGGGAAAGGGGCACCCCACCGGGCCTCTGGGGTGGAGGGGCTGGAAGGCGAAGGGGAGGAGTGTGCCTGCCAACCCACTGCTTTGCAATTTCTGTCCCCTTTGCAGGCGGCGGTAGATGGCCCCACGGACAAGAAGGAGGAGTGAGGGCCCCTGCTCCCCGCCCGTGGCTGGCTGCTTCCTGAGAGCCCGGCCTCCCTCGGTACTTCGGCTCGCTCCCTTCCGCTTCCGTTCCCTCACGCCGCTTGCAGTTCCACGCTCTCCCAGCATTCTGTAGGGGACTCAGATCCCACGCAGGATGAGTAAGGCTGCGGCAGGTCTTGCTTCCCGCTGGGTTAAGCCCCTTCATGTTGCGCGTTGATGCTCGGGGCTCCAAGACCCCTTTTCTCTGGTCCTGCAGGAGGGCAGGTGGAGCAGGAAGAGTAGAGTTTCTCTTGGGGCAATAAACGTTGTTGTGTTGTGTCCGTGGTGCGTGCGTATAACTGAGGCCGCAGGGAGACCTCCTTGTGATCCCTCTCCCTGGAGTGGCTGGGAAGGTGGCGGCAGGCAGCTCGGACAGAGACCCCCGCTCCAGTCTTTGCCCTGGAGGCCTTCCAGACATTTTGTCTCCATTTGTTCAAACCCCTGAAAGGCTCCCTCATCCCAGGCTGGGTGCAGGCTCACACTTGCCCTCTCTGCCCCTCTGCCTCCTGCTCCCCAGGCCAGGCTCCGCTTTATGGCCACGTGGGGCGTTGTCCGTCCTGTCGGTCTTCCTGGGGGTTGGCTGCTGGGCCCGGGGAAGCTTGGGAGGCAAGGTAAACCGCTGGGGCTTCCGGGTGGCAGACTCGCCTGCCTCCTCTGGGTCCTGTTCATCACATTTAGGACAGAGAGAGCATGGCAGAGTGCCACCAGTCACTCCCTGCCCCACCCCCTCCCGAAGGTTTGCAGGATGACCTCTGACTAGTGCTGGCGAGAGAGGAGACTTGCCCTTGGCAGTGACCTGCGACTGGCCCAGGGCAGAGCGAGGCAGTGGGGAAGGCCTCCGGGCGGGTAAAGTGCCCCTCTGCCACCTGCGGCCCGTGAACATGTAGGTGCACCGCCCTGATCGGAGAGCCTGCTCTGGCAGCGGGCTCCCCCTTGGCGGCCCCCTGGGCTGGCTTTGGCAGGTGGCCGCCATTGGGCAGGCCCTAGTGCTCATCCTCTGCTGGCCCTGAGGGCTGGGCGAGGGGAATTGGGGTAAGGTCGGAGGTGTTTTCTCTTGGAATTAAGGGGCCCCTGAAAACGTTGGTGCTGACACCCAGCCTCGCGCACCTGCTCCTCCTGCCAGGCTCAGGCTGGTGGCTCCCTTCAGGGCTGTCTTTTTCCCCACGTTCTCATGAGGAATGCCGCCCCTTTCTGGGCAGCCTTCTAGGTGGTGTCTGCCGGGGAGGGAGCCCACAGGAGACGCCCTCTGGTTGCTATGCAGAGGCTGAGGGCCAGTCCCACTTTTCCAGGAAGTGTTCTCTGACTACCTCGGCCTCCCTGAGCTCGCTCTTCTCTGAACTTCTACAGGCCAAAGTCCAAACAGTGTGCCTTTAGGTTCTTCCCTGTTCAGCCCCAGGTGGTCCCTGAACCCCCTTGGCATCAGGCCCCGGGCTGGGCAGAGGGGATAAAGCTGCACAAGGCCACTTTTGGAGCACCCCATCTAGCTGGGGACGGGAAGAGACAGTGACAGGGGCAGCAGACTCTTTAAGGTGAAAAGCCAGGTGCTCGCCCAGCCTAGACTGGAGGGCCGCCTGCAGAAACTGGCCCCCTCTGGCCCATCCTGAGGGCTGTTTTCCTCCGGCAGCCTCCATTCCGAGTGGGACTGTGCCTGTCAGTATCCCCTGTCTTGCCTCCAGCTCTGGTAACACCGTGGGCTCCACGGGTCTGGGCTGTTCCATTTCCTTGCCTGTCTCCCCCATTAGGCTGCTGGTCACTGGGTTCTCAGCCCCTACTGGAGGGACAGATTCCCAAGTGAATGGGGCCAGCCCACTGCTCTCAGGGCCCTGCCCAAGCAGCATGACCTCTGTCAAGTTCCCTTTTTTGTTTTTTTTTAAATTTTTAAAATTAATTTATCTGGCTGTACCGCATGGCTTGTGGGATCCTAGTTCCCCGACCAGGGGTCGAACCCGGGCCCCCTGCGGTGGAGCACAGAGTCCCAACCACTGGACCGCCAGGGAATTCCCTAAGTTCCCTTTTTTGTGCTGTTGATGTTTTCTGAGTCTGTCCTGGCCTGTGGCAGGTGGCTTGGAGGCCATTTGGTAAGAGGTGATGAGGACCTGAGCCAAGGCATGGCGGTGGTCGGGGGAACGGAGACGTTAAGGAGTCCGTGTGAGTCAGGGTGGGGAGTGGCGACGGCCTGGGGGTGACGGCAGGCCTGGCCGCAGGGGAGGCAGGGACTGTTGATGGATGAGCGGATGCAGGGTGGGGGCTGGGCACGGTGTGAGGGGCCTGCTCAGGACAGCCAGGCTGCAGGTTCGGGGAACTGCCAGCACACGGGGTTCTTGGAGTTGTGGGCGTGGTGAGAGCAGAGGTTTGTAGGGTGAAAAGTCTTTTAAGAGAAGGGTGGGACAGGGGTTGGGTCGGAAGAATGGTCATCAGGTGTTGGCACTGCAGGGCCTGCAGGGCCTGGGCCACCGTCTCACCGGCGAGGCGCCTCTGCGCCAGCAAAGGCTCTAAAGGCCCAGGTCGAGTTGGGGTTGGGCCTGCTCGGCCGATGTTCCTTCCCAAGCTCTGCGGTGACCTGCGCTCTGTCCGGGTTCTTCTTGGTGACCATCAGAGCATGGGCTGATGGCCGTGTCACAAGCCAGAGCCCATCTCCGGCTGTACGGTTGAGGGCTAAAGCCCCCTCCTCTCTAAGGGGACTGTGCCTTGCTAAAGAGAGGGACTGGCCTGGGAGGGACTGAAGAGGAGCAAGTTGTCACTTTTCTTTGAAGGGCCACCCCCTCCCTTCTGCCCAGGCTGGCATTCAGAGTGGGCAGCAGGTTCCCAACCTTGACCCCCACCCCAGGCCTGCCTCAGATGATGACCGGGCTGGTGCTGGCCACCCCGTGTCCGTGCCTCGTCATGCCCCTCCTCCCATCACTCGGGATGGAGCCAAGGACCTGAATGGGTTCACTTTCTCCAGGTCTTCCCCACCCCTCCTCTTAAACTGGGCTAAAGTGTGTAATCTCAAACTTCTGCTTTAACCATTTTTAGGATTACCGTTGAGTGACATTAAGTACACTTACACTGTGTGTGGCCTCTCTCGCCATTAAACACTAATTCCCCTTCCCTCTCCCCCCATCCGCTGGCACCCACCGTTCTTTCTGTCTCTGAATTTGACTCTTCTAGGGCCGTCATAGAAGTGGAGTCACACACTATGTCTTCTTGTGATTGGCTTCTTCCCTTCCACTGAGCGTAATGTCTGAGGTGCATCCGTGTTGTAGCAGGTGTCAGAATTTCCTTCCTTTTTAAAGCTGAATATTGTTCCATCGTGTGGATGGATCACATTTTTTTCGTCTGTTCCTCTGTCGGTGGACACTTGGGTTGCTTCCACTCCTTTCCAAATACCACTCCAATCAGGCTTTGGCCCTTCCTCCCACACCAGAGCTCTCTCATCCAGGTCTCCGCGATATTGTCGCCAAACGCAGCTGGCGATCTCGGGCCTCACCTCCCTTAACCATGGGCAGCACCTGACAGAGCCCATCGCTCCCTCCTCCCTGACGCCCAGGGCGGGGGTGGGGGGGTCCTCACGCGTGTTCCAGGACCCGTCTGGCACTCGGGGGCCCCTCCCGAGCCTCCTCAGACTCTGCAGCCGGTCCCCCCTCTTCTCTGCCACCTCTTGAGTGTCCCAGGGCTCAGTGCTTGGGCCACGTCTCCCTCTCCAGCTTCCCGTGGCGCCCCCCCCCTTGGGGAGCTCATCCAGGCTCTGGGCTCTCGGGGCCATCTTTATGTAATGAGAACTTCCAAAATTTGTCTCCAGCCCAGACTCTTTCCAGAACTTCAAACTCCTTGTCCACCTGCCTACTGGACATTTCTACTCAGTTGACACCACCGTCCCCTCCAAACCTCCTCGTCTCCCTGGTGCAGGGCCTGGCAACTGCCATCGTCCCCAGCATCCCAGCCTTGCAAACAGGTCCCTAACCTGGAGACTTCTCACCTGCACTGCTAGTGCCCTGGTCCCGCCCAGTGATCTCCACCTTCCGGGCACTCTGGCAGAGTCTCCTCCCCAGCCCTCTACCTCGCCTGCCCTGGAAAGAGCACCTGTTCAGTGCAGCGTTTGGGCAGCCTTCGCAAACCTCAGCGCCTGGACTTCACACCCACCTTCCCTGCTCGGCGTGCTCCTCTTTAGCACACCGTTATCCTTGCTCCCCCAAGTATGTCAGCTCCGTGGGGAAAAGGCTTCCTGCCGGCTTCCTTCCCTGCTCCGTTGCAAGTTCCCAGAACAGTGCCGGGTGCAGAGACCCTCAGGGCGAATACTTGCCCAAGGAAGCTGCTCGAGGTGGGGAGGCCTCCACCCGCAACCCCGGCACCTGACAAACAGAGGGGGAGCAGGAGGCAGCTTTGGAAAATGACATGTTTTTATTGCTATGTTTGCAGCGGCTTTTGAGCACAGTAAGGGTGTCCCCGCTGGACCGCCGCCCTCACCCGCCCCCCACCCCTCCAGCCCACGTCAGGGTGTGAGGGAAGCCTTTCTAGGGCCCCCTCGGCTGTCTCGGGATCGGACGTGACACAGACGTGGGTTAAGTGAAGCTGCTACGCGGAGGACTTGAGACGTGGAAAGCGCGTCAGCCTTAAGCTCGCAGGTGGGAGCCGCGCGCAGGATCCCTGGGGCGGGGGACGGAGGCCCACCTCAGATCCCTGCCGCGGGGGCGCCCGGCCCAGGGCGCAGGGTGTGGGCCAGCCTGAGCATGCCGGGTGAGCGGCCCCAGGTCCGGATCCCCCCCGCAGAGCCCTGCGTCGGCTCACCCTGCCGACCTGTGGGCAGAGCGGGGAGTGTGCGGACACCCACTGAGGTCCCCGCCATGCACTTTTCCACCCCAGTCTGGGGCCAGGGACTACACGTGCATACCCACACGACAGACTCACACACTCGACAGCTTGAAGCTTCTGTTTTGCCTATGAAAATGAGATCTATAAATTCACACTCCTTGGCTGGGGCAGAGGTGTAAGGGGCTGAAAGGGATGGGGCGCGGCAAGGAGAGGGACGTTGGGGTGTTTCTCTTAGAAATATACAAGCAGAAATCTCCTCAAGTTTTTATAAAATGTGCAAAATACAAGCCTCATTTGCCCACAGGCACGATTTACACCTGGTATTCACCTTGGCTGAGAAATAGAGATCTGTGTCTATACCCTATGAACTCACGCACACATGCACTCAAGCTCACACAACTGATATTGGTGGCAATTGGCTCAGGAACTGAAGGTTCCCTTGCTGGCTGGCTCTCTAAGCTTCTAGAGTAGGGATGGGGAGAGGGGTCTAGCCCAGCTGAAATATTCATTCGCCTTGGTTCTGCTGCCCCTCCCTCACCTGCCCCCTCCGCTCTCCAGTCCCCCTGTTTCCCGAGCTGCCACTGCGGCCCCTGGGGTGAGGGGCCACCCAAGGGTGTGCTGGGCAGAGCCTGGAGAGAGGCAGGCAGGGCCTGGTGGGGTCAGGTGAGACGTGACTGTAGCGGGCACTGGAGGGCGGGCGGCAGGGCCTGGGAAGCAGCGTGTGCACCAGCTTGGTTAAGGGGGGTGGGGGAGGCATCTATTTTTGGTGGGTTGTGATATTTTTGGCATTTTATTAAAAATGGAAAAAGTTATTTTAGTTATAAGCACTCTGGTGCTTCCTCCCCTCCCCCCCCCACCCCGGCAGACCCCGTAGGTGGCAGGGAAAGGCAAGCCCCCTGGGGGGGTGGGGGGCTAGAGCAGGGGCTGCTATGGCTACGAGAGGGTGAGCTGGTGATGTGAGCCGGGGCACCTGTCACATGACGCTCTCCACCACCACCACCTTGCTGCTCTCAGACACTGGGGTCAGGGTGGTCAGGCCCCTGACATCCGAGTCCTGAGCTCTGTACTCCAAGTGGTGGAGACCCCATACGGGCTGCGTCAGGTGCTGCCAGCGCTGCGGGAGAGAGGGACACGTTGAGTCCCTGGGGAGGGGCACCTGCTTGTCCCTGGCCTCTCTCCACTTCCCGCCGCCTGTCACCAACTTGCGGCCCGGGGCCGCGCCCCTCCTGACCAGGCCCCGCTCCCTACGCTAGGGAAATAGGGTTCATTGGAGGGCTGGGTGGCTGCTAGAACGGAGGCTAGGGACAGGCCTCTCCTCCGCCGCCACCACCCGAGCGAGGCCCTGGAGGGCCAACTCTCCTCCCGTACACACCCCTCCGAGCTGGCCCAGAGGCTCCGGGCACAACGGGTCTGTCCCGGCGGGTGGGTGGGAGAAGGGGCAGGGCGCTCTGGAGGTCATGTCCACACCCAACGGGAGGGAGGGATGGTGTGCGGGAGACGGGGTGCGGGGAACTGACCTCAGCCACGGTCCCCTTGGCCTTGAGGAGGCAGCCCAGGAGGTGGAGGGGCACACACAGCATGGAGGAGAGCGCGAAGCCCCAGCCCACGGCCTCGCCCCACCATGGGTACACGTAGGTGTTGTTGTAGACCAGCGGCTTGTAGTACACCGTGTTGAAGATGAAGATGCCCTGCGGGCGAGAAGCCTCGCGCTCAGCCGGCAGCCACCGCTGCAGGCCCTTGGAGTCCCTCGCCCTGCCCAGCCTCTCACGGCCCTTACCATGCACACCAGCGGGGTGAAGAAAGACCAGCACCATTTCATCCAGGGGCAAGGTCGGTACCCGATCATGCAGGCCACGTCGTCCATGAAGCGGTCGGCTCCTGGGGTAACGTGAGGCCGGAGGGCCGGAGCTAGAGACGCATCCCCCCGACCGCGCCGCACCCCCGGCTTGCCTGTCGGCCCAGACCTACCGTACACCCAGGCGATCACCACGCACTCCCAGAAGGCCTGCCAGAGCAGGGTGGTGCCGCTGGCTGAGTAGTAGTCAAACAGCTGGAAGACATACATCCCGCCCTGGGGATGGAGCCAGGTCAGGGAAGGTGGCAGCCGGCAGCCTGAGGCCAGGGGCCTCCCTCACCCTGCCCCCACTCACATCGGTCACCATGGAGAGGTCAATGACAAAGCAGAGGGCGCAGCAGAGGGCCACGGAGATCTCTCTTTGGAAACGGAAGTAGTAGGAGGCCGGGAGGAGGTCCAGCAGGCCGGTGATGAAGCCTTCCACACCTACAAACTGTGGCCGGGCAACTCAGGCCGTGCCCCTCCCCCCCCACCTGCCATCTCCCGTCGCCCAGGGTGCCCTCTGCGCACCAGCCCCCCGCCCCCCCACCTCCCAGCCCCCTCTATTCTGCCCCCCCTTTTGCAAACCTGGCTGTCGAGGCCGAGCAGCAGCAGCATGAAGAAGAACAGGGCAGCCCAGAGCGGGGCCACAGGCATCAGCGTGACGGCCCGGGGATAGGCGATGAAAGCCAGGCCAGGCCCTGAGGGGGAAGGGGCGGGGTGTGGACACCTGGAGCCCCCCACCCACATCCTGTCCCCCTCCACCCTGCACCACAGTACCAGCGTAATGGACGATGCCAGGGCACCCTGTGGCCAAGGGCCTTTCCACTTGTGTCGGGACACTGCCGGGCCACTCGAGCCCTCGTGTGTGTGGTGTGTGTGTGTGTGTGTGTGCGCGCGCACACGCGCGCGCATGCCATACCAGGGGCTGGAAGGTTCCCGCGAGCCCTTGGTAGACCTCTACCCATAAGAGTGGCGTGTCTGGCTCAGCCTTCTGGACCTGGGTTCCAGCAGCTACTGTGGCCACAGATCACCACTGACCCAGAAAAGGCCGACCTTTCCCTCTACAACACTCAGGCAAGCGTGAGGACATACCCCGAGGCCCCTGGCTACAGACGGATGGGGGCTCGGGGCTCCACGTGGCCTGGCCTGAGATGGCTGAGCAGCTGTGCCTCGCAGCTGCTCAGCCAGGCCTCCTGGCCCAGGGTGATGTGACAAACGGAGTTTGAATTGCTCTCATGTCTCAGAACGTCGCTCTGTGTGCGTTCGTGTACGCGGCACGTTACGACAGCAGCTGCCGCTGCTCCGGAGGCCGGGCTGGGGCCTGGGGGTCTTTACCTGATTCCGCCACCTTGGAGATATGCACGCCCTGCTCTGTGGCCATGAAGCCCAGGATGGAGAAGACCACGAAGCCAGCAAAGAAGCTGGTCCCGCTGTTGATGAGTGCGAGGATGATGGCATCCCTGGGGGCAGAGGGGACCGTGTGGGCTGGTGAGACTGCCTGCTGCCCACGGGCAGGCAGGGCAGGGGTGGCAGGGCTGTAGTGCCTACTTGTAGCAGTTGTTGTTGAAGCGATTGTAGCTGCCCAGGGCCGTGAGGGCCCCCAGGCCAATGGCGTAAGAAAAGAAAATCTGGGTCCCGGCATCTATCCATACCTGGAGGTGAGCGAGGGGAGAGCAGGTGTGAGGAGCCCTGCTAGGCTGGCCTGCTCCCGCACCGTGTCCCCCTGCCCGACCTCTGCCTCACCTGAGGGGACGCCAGCTTCGACCAGTCAGGCTTGAGATAGTAGATGATGCCGTCCAAGGCTCCAGGCAGCAGCACCCCACGCACCAGCAGCACGACAAGGACCACGTAGGGGAATGTAGCGGTGAAATACACGACCTGGGGGGGCGGGGGTGCTCAGAGGGGTCCTGCGGCACCCACCGCCCCCTCAGGCGCCCTCAGCCTGCGCAGGGCTGCCAGGAAGGCCACGGTCCCCGCCCCCCCCCCCGCTGGCCGATGTGCTCAGTGGTGAGGAGGGAGGCCACCCAGCGGCACCCACTTCTACTCATCAGAGCCACGACTCCTCCAAAAGGAAGCTGGGTGCTTGGCTGGGGCACCAGCAGCCCCACGGCAAGCACAGGTCAGCTGCAGAGGGAGGGAGAGGCAGGGCCCTCCCCTGGCAGGGAGTGAGGCCGCAGCCCGCGGGTAGGTCCCACGCCTCCCGACTCCAGGTCCTCGTCTGCAGAGAGGTGGGGGTCCTTGGTGCCGGGGATTAGAACTCAGCCAGCCAGAGACAGAGGCAAGATCAAGATGACAGCAAAGGCCTCTGCCTCCCACCCAAGCTGGGCCAAGCGGCTGCTCTGCGGACCCTGCTGGAATGGTCCCGCCCTCCAGAGCCCCGGCCGTGTCCCGCAAACGTCGGCACACTGTATTATTGTGTGTCTGTTCGCACAGTTGTCCCCGCAACCTGACAGGGAGCCCCTGAGGGAGGGATGTGTCCAGGCTCCCCGCTGGGTCCCCCAGGGCAGACAGGCAGGTGAGAGAGACAGGCGGAGACCAGGTCTACCCAGACGGTCAAAAACTGACTCAGAGCCAGAACCGAGAGAAACTGGAAGGGAGGGAAGGTGAGCCAGGGATGCCCCCGACCCCAGGGAAGGGGCAGACGCTGCCGGGGCCTCTCCCCCTCCACTCGGGAGGGAAGGCTGCCGGGCCTGGAGGTGCAGGGTGGAGAGGACTCTCCAGCCAAGGGGTGGGGATCACGTGGCCCGGACTGAAGTCACTGCCCCTCCTCGGGCTCTGGCTCTGGTCCAGTCTCCTCCCGTTGCAGCAGTGGTCGCTGGCAGACACCCACACACCCCCAGGCAGTGCTGCCCCCAGCTCTGCCGTCACCCCGGCTGTACCTTTCCTGTTGACTTGACCCCCTTCCAGACACAGAAGTAGACCAGCACCCAGCAGGCCAGCAGACACAGGGTCACCTCCCAGTTGAGGGCCCCCGGAACCTCCAGCCCCCCGGAGAGCCGCAAGACTTTGTTCCTGGGGGAGGGAAAGCCCATGAGGGCTGTGCCAGCAAAGGGCCAGGAGACTGGGCGTGGCCCTGGGGTGGCGCCCCCCCGCCGCCGCAGCCCTTGAGTCCAGCCGGTCTCCCCCATGCACCTGGCCGGCCCGGGCCAAGCCTGCAGCCTGGAGTCGCTGCAGTCTGTGTCCCCGGAGCCTTGGAGCCGCTGGCGGCCCGGCCCCACGCCGTCCCCAGCAGGCCCAGCAGCAGTCCTCCGCTTTCCTCCCCAGGCGGGCAGGCACCGCCCGCTCCGCATCCCTGGCCTCATCCCCCCAGGGCCGGGCCCCGACACACGCACGCGTGCACATGCACGCACACGCACGCGTGCACACGCACACACATGCAGACTTGAGCTACGTGTGGGAGACCAGAGAGACAGGCCGGGCCTGGCCCAGAGGTGCCTGACTCACTCCCAGAACTCGATGACAGGGGACCGGCGGTCAGCAAGCTGGTCACAAGTGAGGTTGGCCAGGGTGGCATTGGCACAGTCTTCGTGGCGGAAGATCTCCACACAGTCGGGAGTGTTCCAGGTATGGCCACACGTGGCCCAGGGCAGCGTGGTGGTGAAGGACTTCACCAAATAATAGAAGCCCCAGGCCAGCACCATGATGTAGTAGGTGTTGCAATAGAAGACGATCACCATGGAGGCGTAGCCCAGGCCTGGAGAGGAGCAGAGTTTCCGTGCAGGCTCTTTTCTGGCCAGTTCCCCACCGTCCCCACTATCTACCTGGCCAGGCACTGCCAGTGGTCCCTGCTGGAACCCTAACATCCTGCTCCCTGCATCTGCCGTCCTCCCCCTCCCCCACCATCCGTGCAACTAGATCCTTCTCTGTTGCTGTCCAACCAGACCTCTCCAAGTCCCCCTGGACTCTCCCTTGTGCTGTGTCCCCAGCGCTAGGCTAACACTCCTCAATCTGTCCCCCCAAATCAGCCCCTGCTCTCTGCCCCCGCCCTGCTTCACCTCCTGCATCCTCCCCAGCCCCAAAGCAGAGCACACATCCTGCCCCCATCTGAGAGTCAAGTCCTCTTGTTTCCCTAGTCTCACACACCTGTCCCCTTCTCCTGGGTCCCACTGCCACCATGATGGTTGAAGGAAGGCCATGCCTCCACCTGCCCCCCACCCAGTGGCCTCCTGTACCAGCAGCTGGGGGGTTTTCTGGGGACCTGGGGCAGTGTGGGAGACAGTCACCCTCTCAGCAGGCAACCTCGGCCAGTCACTTACTTCACCTCTCTGTGCCCCAGCCTCCGAGGAGGGTAACAGTAGGACCTACCTCCTAGGGCCTTGAGCTGATGGGGGAACACTGCCCACACACAGAAGGGGCTTGGCGGTAACCCTGGCCACTGGTCCTTCCCTTCAGACCCTGAACTTTCGATGGCTCCCGTCCCAGCCCCTTAGGCTGGCCCTCTGGCTTCTCCTGCCATCGCGTCTCACGCCCAGCCACCCTCTTTTCAGCCCCAGCGAGCCAAGGATACTCGGCAGGGCCTGTCCCGGGCGCTGCTGGGACTGGGCTTTCTCGCCCTGGTGGAGAGGCCCATCCCCCACTCTAGTCTCCACCTCCCCAAGGTCAGCCAGGTGGTCTGCACGTCCTCCAGGTTCTCCCTCACAGCTTGGGGGGCATCCCAGGCCTGGTGCTCAGACAGGAGGTGCTCAGACTTGAGGTTTCTCAAGTGGGCACCAGCTTTGCCCCAGCGGCGGGGAAGGGGAGAGGTCCCGGAGGGAGAGGGTGAGAGGGGCTGCCTGGGGCTGCTCACCTTTGAACAGGGGGCAGATATTCCACACGTTGATGCTGCCGGCCTTCATGAACTGGCCCAGCGAGATCTCCAAGAAGAAAATGGGGATTCCTCCGACCAGGGCGATCAGGATGTAGGGAATAAGGAACACACCTGGGGGATGAAGCTCAAGGTGGCCACTTGCACAGGGCAGCCCCTTAGCCAGGTGGGGACTTGACCCAGACTCCTCAGCCGGGCCGGGCCAGTCAGCCTGGCTTTCAGAAGCCCTGCGAGGCGGGTGGCGCCCCAGCTGCAGGCTCCGCCCGGGCCCCATCGTAACTTCCCACTGAGTGAATCAGTGCAAGGGGTGGCTGCTGGCTCAGGGGCCCAAGGTGGACAGTCTTGGGGAGGTGGAGTGTCGAGGGGCCTACGGCAGCCCCTGGGCCCTTAGAGCCCTGCTTCCTGGGCTGGGGGTCCCCTACAAGGCTTCTGCCCCTACTCACCTACGGTGACCTGACTAACGGGTGCAGAGGACACACACACTTGTGGACACAAGCCACTCCGTGCTCGGCGCTCAGTCCCGGGGACCTGCCGAACTTGGGCGAGGGGAAGGGAGCCCTGGCCTGTCCCGGCACCCAGACTCTTGCCTGCAAGTGTGAAGGTCCAGGGGAGAGGGTGGGTGGGTAGGTGGGTGGCAGTCGTCTGCCGGTGGGCAGAATGGAGGGTGTCTGAAAGGGCATGTGAGCAAGGACAGAAGGAGACAAGGTTGGGGGAGGCTGGCAGGGACCTCAGGCTGGGGGTGGGGGAGCCCTTCTCCTCTCCAGGCCCCCTACCCTTGCCCCGCTCTGCACTCTCCACTACTCAAAAGCTGAGCTTGGTTGCAGCTTGCTTGGCTTCTGGTCTCAGCATCCTTCTTGCTTGTGACCTTGGGCAAAGACCTTCTCTCTGGGCCTCAGTTTCCCACCCGTCATCTAGTCACTGCGGCTTCCCACCAACCCTGGTGCTGCTTTGCAGTCACAGGACACACGCGTGCCCATCGCTGTTGCTAAGCTGGGCCGGGGCGGGCGGCGGGCATGGGGTGTGCATGCAGTGTGTCCAGTGGCGGCGCCAGGCGGCCCAGGCTGCAGGCTTCCCAAGCCTGGCTCAGGCACCCAGTGTTCCAGGCCCAGGCTAGAGGGGAGGGAGGGGAGGGGAGGGGAGGGAAGGGGAGAGAGGGGAATAGAAGAGAGAAGGGAAGGGAGGGGAAAGCAGAGGGAGGGACAGAATGGCCCATTGTGTGTGTGTTCGTGTGTGCACACGTGGGGGGCCCACACAATGTGCCACTTGTGTGCCTGACCTGAGGGGGCAGCCAGGGCTCCTCACCTCTGGAAGCCCCCCCCAAGGGGTAGGCCTCGCCTTGCCACCTCCGTGGCCAATCACTTCGGGGCCGAGAGTCTGTGGGGGCAGCTCGGCGGCTTCGGCAGGAGGCTCGCCTGCCCCCTCCCCCCACACGCTGCCAGGCACATGACCGGCCGGGGGGGGGGCGGAGACCGCCCGGCTGGGCCACCGCGCGGCGACGGCGGGCGAGGGGCAGCCCCCGGCCGTCCCGGGGGGGCCTCCCCACCCCCTGGACTTCGCACGGGCGCCCCGGCGGGGCCGGCGGCAGGCGGGGGAGGGGCTTGAGCTCACCTCCGCCGTTCTTGTAGCACAGGTAGGGGAAGCGCCACACGTTGCCCAGGCCCACGGCGAAGCCCACGCAGGACATGATGAAGTCCATCTGGCGCGTCCAGGTCTCGCGCGGCGGCACGGCCAGGTGGCCGCCGGGCGCCCCCAGGCCCGCGGGGCCGTCGGCCTTGGCCGGGGCCCCGTCGGGCCCGGGCGCGATCAGGGGGCCCTTCTTCTCGTCGCCGGACACGCTGTAGATGCCGTTCTCGGCGCTCTTCTTCGCCATGGCCGGGGGCGCGGCGCCCCGCGGGAGCGGGCGGGCGGCGGGGGCGCTGGCGGCACTGGGGGGGGCCCGAAGGCGCGGGCCCGCCGGGGGCCGGGGGCGGCCGGACCGGGGGTCGGGGCGGCGGGCGGGCGGCGGGCGGGGTGCGGGACGGCGGGGGCGGCGCGGTCAGAAGCAGTCCACGAAGCACTTGAAAGTGAGCCTGAAGAATCTCATGTGTGTCGGGGGCCCGGGGGCGCGCGGGCGGCGGCGGGGCCCGGCCGGGCGGCGGCGGCGGCTCCCGAGGCTCCTGCCCGCAGCTCCCGCGGCGGCGGCGGCGGCGGCGGCGGCGGCGGCGGCTCGGCCGGCCCGAGGCTCAGCCTAGCGGGGCGCGGGTGGCATCCGGAGCCCACCGGAGCCCACTGTCTGCAAGCGGCGGCCGGAGCAGGGGCCTGCGGCCCGCGCCCCCCGCCCCGGCCCGAACCCGCGCGGCTGCTCGGCTCGCCCGCGGCTCCCCCGGCGGCGGCCTAGGCGCGCTCGCCCCTCCTTCCCGGCGGCGGCGGCGGCGGCTCCAGCCGCTCTCGGGGCCGCGGCGGGCTCAGCAACTCACCACTGCGCTGCGATCCTGCCTCTCCTCCCCGGCCCGACCGGCTGCCGCTTAAGAACCGACTCCGGGATGATGTCACTGTCGCCCCACCCCCACGACTGGACTGCTCCCCCTCCCCCTCCTCCGTCCCTCCCTCCCGCCTGCCCTCCCCGTCACTCCGCCCACCTCCTCCCGCCCTCCTCCCGAGGAGGCGACGCCGCTGCAGCGGGAAGCTGGATGGCTGCTACCTGGGGCGCCGGCCAGCACCTCCTTCCCAGGGGCCCGAACCTCCCCTGACCCCAGGTTCACCTGGGCCTGGTTCACGTCGACCCTCCTAACCTGCCCTTCCCGGTTCTAGGCCAGCCACTACCCTGGCTGCCTTCTCGACATCCTTGGCCCCCCTCTTCCCTCCTCCTCCTTCCAGCCTGTCCCATCTCGGGTCCTTCTCTGACTCCCAGCTGCGGCTTGGGCCACTGTTGGGTACCAAGGCCTACAGCTTCCCGGCTCCCCTGCACCAGAGGGGGTGCAGGGTGCTTCCGCCTCCTGCAGGGCTGGGCCCAGCTGGCCAAATCGGGGAACGGCTGGGGCGGGGGTGTAGGTATGCCTCCAGGTGTGCTGTGGGGCTTTGCCAACACCCTGTCTCCTGCCATTCGGCCCTCCCTGAGGGACACAGCCCTGGTAGCTGGGGGTCAGGGTCCCAGCTCTGGGAGTGACAGGTCTCTGTGAGTCTCCTAAGCAGGCAGAGGGGAGCCTGCCCAACCGAGGGGCGATGCTACGCCTTTCACCGAAGTGGAGGGTGGTAGCGATTCCTGCCGCCCCCACCCCTGCCTGACGCGCGTGAGGCTCCGGCAGGAGTAGGGCAAGGCTGCCCCCTGGTGCTTGGTAGGTGCACAGACCCTCCCCCAGAGGCCGCAGCTAAGAGGCCCCAGCTCCGCACCCTCTACGCTTCTCTCCCCAGGGACCTGCAGGCCTCCCCAGCAAGGCCAAGGTTGTTCAGCTGCTTGCCCATCAGCAGCTGAGCAGCCTGTCCAGAGTTTCCCAGGGCCAAGAGCAGCCATAGGATGGGGAAGGAAGGGGTCATTATCCTGGCTGGAGATGTGACGTGTGCCCACCCCCACCCCTGCCCCCAGTCCCAGGCTCCCCAGTCGCCACGCTGCAGTCCCCAGATGGCTCATCCCGTTAAGCTAAACCCTCAGTCATCTGGGCGGCTTTAGGAAGACAAGCAGTTCCGGCCTGAGCCGGCTTGAACCTGTTAGGTGAGGTGGGGGGGCAGCATCTGCACCCAGGCGTGCTGGAGGAGCCTTAACGGGCCTGTGCGGGAGACAGGCGGGGTCTCCGGTGTTTAGGCGGGGCGGGGGCACTGGAGGCTCGGGGACCCTCGAGGGGGCGGAGTCCCAGTGCGCCTCAGAAGACCCCATCTCGAGCCTTCCCCGGCCCAGCCTAAGAGTGACCCACAGATGGCCTGGGGAAGCAGGGGCCACCCTCAGGGCGAGGACTGAGGGGGAAGGGGGCTGGCCCAGTGAACCGCAGGCACCCCAGTGCAGTTTGAGAGAGGAAAGAGGATCCAGTGGAGTAGGCGGAGGGGAAGGGGCAGGGCGTGCTTGCAGGCCGAGGGGGTGACGCCTGCGAGGGGAGGGCGTTCGTTAGCTGTGGCGGTGACCTGGGTGAGGGCTGCTTCGATGGAGAGGCCGGATGGCGCCAGGGGAAGCTCAGGGAAGTGAGGCCCGTGGCCGGGGGCAGGAGACTCAAGAATTTAAGAACTTGCTGGTCCGAGGAGCTTGGTGGGGAGAGAAGGCAGGGGCTGGAGAAGGATGTGGTGAGCTGATTGCACTTCGGGAATGGCGCTTTTGAAGAGGGCAGAGGGTGAACTGAGCAAGGCCGAGGGAGCCTGGGAAGCGTGGCCAGAGCCAAGGGTGGGGACCTCGGCTGCCTGCCGTGCCCAGGAGGGGAGGGGACGTGTTCCAAGGCCAGTGGCAGGACAGGGAGGGAGCTGCCACCTGCGGCTGCCATTGTCTCTGTGGGGTCAGAGGCTGCTATGAGCGAGGTGGCTGGGCCGGAGGTGGCTGAAGAGAGCTGCGAAGGGCGAGCCGCCACCAGCCACTCGGAGCAGGGGCCCCCGCATCTGGGAGTGCAACAGGCCCCCAGACCAGACTCGACAGGGCCACACCCTCCCCCCAGCTCCCTCCCCCTCGCCAGTCTTCCCCTGTGGGTAATGAGACCACCCCCTGCCTCCCCAGACCCCGTGTGGTCTCCCCCTTGTGGCCCGAGCACCACGTGCTTCTCTCAGCAGCACAGATCTGACCGGTCCCTCCCCATCTGCTCTTCCCTGTGCTTTCCTCTATGCTGAAGATCAACCTACATTCTCCTCCGAGGCGTGCGAGATCGGGCACAAGCTGGCCCACGGGCTTTCCAGCGCTGGAGGGCGCTGCGCCTCCCCGCACCTCCTTCCGATCCTGTGGGATTCAGCTCAGCTGCCACCTGGCCCAGGAGGCTAAAGAGGGAGGCCCGGGAGCCCTCGACCCCTGCACACAGCGGCACCGCCTCCCGTGTCCAGCCGGGGTGAGCTGGGCTTTGGAGATGCATGTGGATCACGAGCCCAGCCTCGCCTCTGGCGGGATGATCAGGCAGGAGTTTCTCAAAGTGGGAGCTGGGGTCGGAGCTCTGGCCTCTGATGTGTTGACCCGAGCAGCCCTTAGGAGTGTCCCAACTGATGGGGACGTCTACAGTGTTCGAACAGAGGCAGAGGGGTTTCCAGCCCTTGGTGGGTTCTCAGGGCTTCTTCGCAAAGGTGTATTTGCCAACACCCCCTCCCCCTGCGGCAGAACCTCAGCTGAGGGCAGGAGGCTGCCCCGCGCCGGGCCCTGGTATTGATGGCCCTTCGAGGCTGGTTCCCAAGCACGTGCACGAGGGGGTGGGTGTGCGCTACCACCGCTCCCGGGCGAGCAGCAAAGCGTTCCCCAGGCAGAAGCCGCAGTTAGGCTGGGGGTGAGAGCAGGGGCTGAGGAGGAAGGGGAGGGGAGGAGGGGCGAGCTGAAAGGGGGGCGGTGGAGGGAGGGCGAGCCCGGGGCCCCCATTGTCCAGGGAGGCCTGGAGATTCGGGCTGGGGATTGGACCCAGAGCCCGCAGCGACCGTGGACCTCGGAGTGGGCGGGGTGGGAGGGCGTCCGGCCCTGGGTCGACTGGTTATGCCTAGAGGACCTCGCAGCTGGAGATGGTGGGGGGGCCCTCCTCTTTGGAGGCTGCCAGGCACGGGGAGCTTTGCAATTAGAATTAGCTGGGAACAAAGGGACGGCTGGAGTCTACCTTGCAGGGCTTTGTGCTTCCAGCCGCCGGGAAGGGGAGAAAGGCTCAGGCTGCCCGGGAGGCTGGGGGGAGGGCAACCTGAGAGACCCGGGGCCTGCTCACCCCCGCCCCTGCACAGCACCCCTGGTCCGCCAGCTGTGTTCATCCACGCAGAACCCCCAACAGGATTTCTGAAATTCGTTTTTGTGTTTTTCTTTTTTAAGACTTTTTTTGATGCGGACCATTTTAAAGTTTTTATTGAATTTATTACAATATTGCTTCTGGTTTTTTTTTTTTTTTTTTTTATGTTTTAGTTTTTCAGCCGCAAGGCATGTGGGATCTTAGCTCCCCGACCAGGGATCAAAGCCGCACCCCCTGCATTGGAAGGCGAAGTCTTAACCACTGGACCGCCAGGGAAGTCCCCGTTTTTATGTTTTAAATAAACTTTTTCTAACAGAATAGCTTTAGATGCACAGACAAACTGCAGAGATAGGAGTGAGAGTTCCCACACACCCACACCCAGCTTCCCCTGTTACTAACACTCTCCATTGTGTGGTCCGTTTGTTAAAATAATCAACCAATATTGTACATTGTCACCAGCTAAAATCCAGAGTCTTTTTTTTTTTTTTTTTTGCCCTGTGTCCTGGAGCTTGGAAGCTGCCAGTACTGAAGACATGACACCGAGGGGGCCAGAGTCCTTACATTACGTGGACCAAGACTGCACGCCTGATCCCTGCCAAGAAAAGGAGGGTTAAAGTCCAGAGTCTTATTCATATGCCCTTGACTTTCCCCTCACCTCTTTTTTCTGCCCCAGGATCCCACACTGCATCGGCGTTGCGTCTTAGGCTCCTCTGGGCCGTGACTGTCCTCGTTTCTGGTGTTGCGGCGGAGGTCCTGCAGGACCCCTCAGGGTTTTTCTGGTGTTTTCAGTCATGAGTAGACAGGGTGATGGTTACTGAGAGGAGGACCACGGAAGTGAAGTGCCCTTCTCATCACATCCCAGCAAGACTCCATGCTTTCAACACGACTCCCACGGTCCGTGTCGACCTGGGTCACCCGGCTGAGGTCCGGTTTGTTCATCAGGTGTCTCCACTTTGAATTTAATCTTCCCCCTTTCCATCCTGTCCTCTTGGGAACAAAGTCACTCTCCATGGCCCACACTTGAGTGGCGGCTATGCTCCTGAGACCAGGGGGCAAGGCACAACCCTTAAAGAATGACACAGCCATTGAGAAAAACAGGATACGACAAAAACTGGTTAGAACCGATTAGGCCCAAGATGGTGGAAGATGCCACTTCCAGTAGACCTTGAGCCTCATTGTAATGCATTAACATGCTAAATGACACACCCACAGGTGCCAGGACAGTTCCCAGGCTGACCATAAAAGGCCAAAAAGAGGGCGATGGCCCAGTTCCTGTTGGTCTCCACCCCTTCTCCAAAATAGTTGGGATAATCCTCCCACTCCCAAAGAACTCCCCACTAAGATGCATATTAGATAATTGGGGAAAATTTAGACAGAATGGTTTAAGAAAAAAAATTAATTTTCTTTTGCAATATTGCATGGCCCCATACAAACTAGGGGACCAAAAGATTTGGCCAGAAAATTGGTCATTGAATTACAATACCATCTTGCAGCTGGACCTGTTCTGTAAAAGGAAAGGTAGATGGGGTGGGAACCCCGTATGTTCAAATGTTCATGACGCTATTCTAAGATCCAGGTCTAAAGAACTCCTGCCAGGTGTGCCTGGCTCACATCCCTTCAAAGTGCCTTCTTCCCCCACAGGAGCCTGATGTTTTAGATGATCCCTTATGAGACCACCTCCCCGAGGTCCACAACCGGGAACTCCTACCCCCCAACCCACCAATTCTGAGGAGGGACAGTCTTCCGACTGTTTACCCCTAACGCCCCATCTGGGCAGCTATGGGATCCCAAACACCCCTGAATCAGCCCACGGATTTGGCCTTTGGAGTATTCAACAATAGAGATAAGGTTGAAGAGGCAAAAAGGATTCAGGGACAACAGCGAAAAGCACAGTTATTGGAGGCAGCCCTAACCCCTGCACCACCTCAGGGTCACCCTCCCTTACAAAAGCCCTTGGCGGGGACGGGATCCAGGAAGCCTGGATCAGAGCCACTGTCTCGCCAAGAGAGGATCTGTTTTAAGTGTAGCCAAGAGGGCCACTGGAAGGACAAATGCTCCCTGTATGGGAAAAGTCCACTGGGATCCTGCCTGACATGCAAACGAGAGGGCCACTGGAAGCGGGACTGCCCCCAGTCCCGATGGGGACTCTGGGCCCCCAAACCAATGATGGCCAAGAGGACCGAAGACTGATGGGGCCCGGGACCTTCCCTGGCTCCCCAGGGATACCTGGTCCTTTCTCCGGAGGAACTGAAACCGAGCGGGGCCCTGTGGGGCTCCCGGGCACGGAGGCCCTTTTGTTCCCCGTTTCTTGTAGGCAAGACTCCAGCCTCCATGACCTTCCCTGAGTTCCAAAGGGCAGATCGGAACAGTTGCTAATCAAGGGAGGCGCAGCCAGGAAACCACCTGAGGCGAGATTAAAGGGACCAGAGAAACTCATCAAGATTAGGACACACCACCTGAGGCGAGATTAAGGGCGTGAAAGCCCTACACACACCCCGATCTTGTCAGGAACCCCGACTTTGAACCATTGTTATAAAACCCCTCCTCAAATCCTCCCGGGTAGGGGACACATAGATTTTCGAGGCAGGAGCCCGCTGTGTCCCCCTTTGTCTGACAGAGCAATAAAGCTATCCTTTTCTACTTCCCCCAAAACTCTGTCTCCAAGATTTGATTGGGCACCGGTGCACAGAGGCGGAGCTTTCGGTAAAGAGCCTCTGGGAACCCTCGACGCGGCCAGTAGGAAGGTTATTTTCTTACCAGCTATGGGGGCCGCCTAGTCTGTGCTGACTGATGGCTCGGCCCCGCGTCCTCCCAATCGTGTATGATAAGACCAAGCAATTCAGCGCCCCTCCCCGCAGCTGCTTGCTAGGAAGCTGGACCTTCACACATCAGTTCTGCTCATGTCTGGTGCCCCGTCCCCTTGCTGGGAAGGGACTTGCTCACTAAATTCCAGACAATAGTCCGAGCTGGAGACCCTCACGGAGAAGGCACCCACCAAGAAAAAGGATTGCTCTTGCCCGTGGGAGCCTGCCTCAATCCCAAGCCAGAGGGGGCCTCCTCTCCACCCCAGGTTGTTTCTCAAGTGAACCCCGCTGCCTGGGACACAGAGGTCCCTGGCGGAGCTGCTATCGTCAGGCTACCTTTAGAAATGGGACCACGTGAGGCTGTAGGCCAGCCTCGAGGGCCATGATCAGAGAACTTCTTAAACCCAGGGAGGATCCTCAAAAGCGTTTATAAATAAATTACCAAAATGGGAGGCCACTGGTCTGACTAAACTAACCATCGCTGATAGGAATTTGGGGTGAGGGAGGCCTTCTCCCCTAAGCTAGATGAGGGCAAGTAAAACATTCCAACATAGGTGAATGAGGTGAATGAGTGTGTCAGTCCTTTGATATCATTGAGGTGGCCACCCAATTCTCTGAGGAAAAAAAAAACTCCTTGTTTTATAAATCTAGTCTTTACAGGATCAGAGGTGTAGCTCCAGAAATCATCCAAATCCCACCAATCCTTTACCACTCCTCAAACCTCCCCTACTTATCTTAAGAGGCTTGTAAGTATGGAGGGAAAAAAATTATTTTTCTGGCCTTAAGGGAACAAAGTCATCCTAGAAGGAACCTGCCTTGCTCCTCACGCCTTTGAGATACAAATGCTCTACCTGGTCTTCTCCAGGAACCCATATCTCTGCCATCTTTTTAAAATGCACACTTTGAGCAGCAGAAACTAACACATTCACCTAATGAAGGACATCTTGGTTGCTTCCAGTTTTTGCCCATTCTGAATAAAGCTGCTATGAACATTTATGTGCTGGTGTTTCTGTGGACATAAGTTTTCAAATCCTTTGAGTAAAATACCAAGGAGTGCGGTTGCTGGATTGTACGGTAAGAGTATGTTTAGTTCTGGAAGAAACTGCCAAACTGTCTTCCAAAGTGGCTGCACCATTTTGCATTCCCTCCAGCAATGAATGAAAGTTCCTGTCGCTCCACATCCTCACCAGCATTTGGTGTTGTCAGTGGTCCAGATTTTGGCCATTCTCAGAGGTGTGTAGTGGTGTCTCATCGTTGTTTTAATTTGCAATTCCCTAATGACATATGATGTTAAACATCTTTTCATATGCTTATTTGCTCTCTGTATTTCTTCTTTGGTCAGGTATCTGTTCAGATCTTTGGCCCCTTTTTTTTAATTTTTGAATTTTACTTTATTTATTTTTTTTATACAGCAGGTTCTTATTAGTTATCCATTTTATACATATTAGTGTGTATATGTCAATCCCAATCTCCCAATTCATCCCACCACCACCCACCCTCCGCCACTTTCATGCCTTGGTGTCGATACATTCGTTCCCTACATCTGTGTCTCTATTTCTGCCCTGCAAACTGGTTCATCGGTACCATTTTTCTAGGTTCCACATATATGCATTACTATACGATATTTGTTTTTCCCTTTCTGACTTACGTCACTCTGTATGACAGTCTCTAGACCCATCCACGTCTTTACAAATGACCCAATTTTGTTCCTTTTTATGGCCGAGTAATATTCCATTGTATATATGTACCACATCATCTTTATCCATTCGTCTGTCAATGGGCATTTAGGTTGCTTCCATGACCTGGCTATTGTAAATAGTGCTGCAATGAACATTGGGGTGCGTGTGTCTTTTTGAATTATGGTTTTCTCTGGGTATATGCCCAGTAGTGGGATTGCTGGGTCATATGGTAATCCTATTTTTTAGTTTTTTAAGGAACCTTCATACTGTTCTCCATAGTGGCTGTATCAATTTACATATCCACCAACAGTGCAAGAGGGTTCCCTTTTCTTCACACCCTCTCCAGCATTTGTTGTTTGTAGATTTTCTGATGATGCCCATTCTAACTGGTGTGAGGTGATAATTCATTGTAGTTTTGATTTGCATTTCTCTAATAATTAGTGATGTTGGGCAGCTTTTCATGTGCTTCTTTGCCATCTGTAAGTCTTCTTTGGAGAAATGTCTATTTAGGTCTTCTGCCCATTTTTGGATTGGGTTGTTTGTTTTTTTAATATTGAGCTGCATGAGCTGTTTTTATATTTTGGAGATTAATCCTTTGTCAGTTGATTCATTTGCAAATATTTTCTCCCATTTTGAGGGTTGTCTTTTCGTCTTGTTTGGAGTTTCCTTTGCTTTGCAAAAGCTTTTAAGTTTCATTAGGTCCCATTTGTTTATTTTTGTTTTTATTTCCATTACTCTAGGACATGGATCAAAAAAGATCTTGCTGTGATTTATGTCATAGAGTGTTCTGCCCGTGTTTTCCTCTAAGAGTTTTATAGTGTCGTGTCTTACATTTAGGTCTTTAATCCATTTTGAGTTTATTTTTGTTCATGGTGTTTAGGGAGTGTTCTAATTTCATTCTTTTACATGTAGCTGTCCAGTTTTCCCAGCACCACTTATTGAAGAGGCTGTCTTTTCTCCATTGTATATTCTTGCCTCCTTTATCAAAGGTAAGGTGACCATATGTGCGTGGGTTTATCTCTGGGCTTTCTATCCTGTTCCATTGATCTATATTTCTGTGTTTGTGCCAGTACCATATTGTCCTGATGACTGTAGCTTTGCAGTATAGTCTGAAGTCAGGGAGTCTGATTCTTCCAGCTCCGTTTTTTTTCCCTCAAGACTGCTTTGGCTATTTGGGGTCTTTTGTGTCTCCATACAAATTTTAAGATTTTTTGTTCTAGTTCTATAAAAAATCCACTGGTAATTTTTTGATAGGGATTGCATTAAATCTGTAGATTGCTTTGGGTAGTATAGTCATTTTCACAATATTGATTCTTCCAATCCAAGAACATGGAATATCTCTCCAGCTGTTTGCGTCATCTTTGATTTCTTTCATCAGTGTCTTATAGTTTTCTGAGTACAGGTCTTTTACCTCCTTAGGTAAGTTTATTCCTAGGTATTTTATTCTTTTTGTTGCAATGGTGAATGGGATTGTTTCCTTAATTTCTCTTTCTGATCTTTTGTTGTTAGTGTATAGGAATGCAAGAGATTTCTGTGCATTAATTTTGTATCCTGCAACTTTACCAAATTCATTGATTAGCTCTAGTAGTTTTCTGGTGGCATCTTTAGGATTCTCTATGTATAGTATCATGTCATCTGCAAACAGTGACAGTTTTACTTCTTCTTTTCCAATTTGTATTCCTTTTATTTCTTTTTCTTCTCTGATTGCTTTGGCCCATTTTTAAATTGGGTTGTTTGTGTTCTTATTGAGTTTTAGGAATTCCTTATATATTTTAGATGCCAGTCCTATATCAGATATGTGTTTTGCAAAGATTTTCCCCCAAGCTGTGGCTTGTCTTCTCATTCTCTCTTTCATTTTCTCATTCTCTTAACAGTGTTGTTTACAGAGCAAACATGTCACATTGTGATACAGTCCAATTTATCATTTCTTCTTTCATGAACCATGCTTTTCATATTGCATCCCCAAACTCATCACCAAGCCCAAGGTAAGACAGATTTTCTCCTATGTTTTCTTCTAGAAGTTTGGCATTTTACATTTAGGTCTGTGATCCACTTTGCGTTCATTTTTCTGTAAGGCATCCCCTGAAAGGATTTTCAAAAGCTCTGTATCCACCACCATCTAACACACACACATGTGTTTTTCGAAGTTGACATCTACAGTCTTTCAACGGATGTTTCAACAGTCATGAAGGGTGTCATTTCCAGTGTATTGTAAATACTGATTTAAAACAAAAACTGTGAGATCACTTTTTACACTTCCACTTCCTGATTTTGATGCCACAGGCTCACTTTGGAAGTGGGTCCTTTTCTTCCTGCCTCCACTTTCCATCTGCTGCCCCCCAGAGCAGTCTCCTTTGCTGTCCTTCTCCACGTGGGAAGCCTTTTATTACTCATGCATCATCGTACTTCTCCAAAACACCAATTACATTTCTTGTTAGGACCTGTGACCACAGGGCAGTGGATTAGACATGTGGATGCATAATTATGAAACAAGCAAGTAAGACGGGGCTTTGGTTTGTGTCAATTTGTCCAAGTGTCCATAACAAATAGGACTTACCGCCAGTATGAGATGGGGTTCACTGTCGGTTCCATTCCTATTTTTTTTCTCTTTTAGATGTAAAATCTAGGAAATCCTGTTCACAGATTTGAGCAGTTGGGAGTGGGGCCCATGCTTCCAAGTGCTGAGGCCGCTGGAGCCTTCTCGAGGGAACTGGGAGGGGCGGTTGGGAAAGGGAACCTGAGGGGGCCTTCTCAGACCCGCAATTTTGAACAGAGGACATGTAGGAGCTGAGGTCTGTTTAAAAACCTTTGCCTGCCCCGTGGACCCTCTTGAAGACTTTGTGTCAGGCCGGGGGCCAATAGACCCCTGCAAAGAGAGATCCAGCAGGTTACTCCCGGGCCCTGAGATTCCATGGAGCCCCTGCAACAATGGCCTGTGTGGATGTGCTCTTGGCAACAGCCAGGACACCTGTTACCCCCATCCTTGGTGGGACCTGGACCCCCTGGGAGGGGCGCCAGAACCGAGATGAGACTGGATGGGACAAATCCACTAATTGTTGGATGAAGGATTGCATTCATTCACCAAGCACTTATTTCCTGAGTGATTCTCCTGGGCCAAGTCGACAGAGACACCCTCTGGGAGTGGATACTTTGCTGAGGAAGACAAGCCAAAGGAGGTGATTTTGCAGAGATGCATGCTCTTCAGACAGGGCAGGCGGGGTGATTACTATATAGAATGTGCTGGAGGGGGACAGCTGAGGCCTCTTTGAGGAGGTGACATTTGAGCTGAGACCTGATGGAATGAGGGAGCAAGCCAAACAGATACCTGAGTGAAGAGTATTCCAGGCAGAGAGGCAGCGAGTGCAAAGGCCCTGGGGCGGGTGCATGTGTGGCGTGCTTGAGGACCAGTTAAGAAGCCAGTGTGGCTGGAGCTGCTTGAGCAAGGTGGGGGGGGGAGTGGGTGGAGAGGGGCCAAAGCAGTGATGGGGAAGAGGGGCCAATCATGCAGAGCTCTTAGGCCCCTGTAAGGACTCATGCTTTGGTTTGGAGTGACATGAAGAGCCGTGGGAGGGTTTGGAGCTCAGGGGTGACATGATCTCAATAAAAGGAATGCTCTGGCTGCTCGGTGGGGAAGAAATTGCCGGTTGGAGAGGTTAAGGGTGCAGGCAGAGGGCAGGGGGAGCCCAGCGACGAGGCTGTTGCTGTCCTCCACCTGAGTGCTGATGGGGGCTCAGGCCAAGGTGGCAGAAGCGGCAGTGGCAGGGCTGGGGCTAGGGAAGGAGGCTGTTTTAGGTCAAGTGGCCTGGATGCCCTGTCTGCGGAGAGGACATTAGAGCAGAGACCCGAAGGCACCCAGAGAGCCAGGTCAACATGTGGGTGAAGAGACTTCTGTGTGGAGGACACCGGTGGTGCAAAGGCCCTGGGGCCGGCCCAGTCTGGCCGCCGGGGGGAGCTGGAGCCGGCGGGAACCCGCACGAATGACAAAGGAGGGAGGCGGGGGCGGCCGGCGCCGGCCGATTGCCTTACAAGGCGCCCTGCAGTGCCGCGGCCGCGCTCGGCCACCGCGTGCTCGGCCGCCAGCGGGCGGCGGGGGCGCGCGCGGAGGGGGGCGGGGCCGCCTGGGCGCGGGCGGGGGGCTCGGCGCGGTGGCTACTGCGCTAGGCGACGCTGCGGCTTCGCTTCGGCTCCAGGTCCGCACCCGGCGCTCCGGGGCGCGGGCGCGCGCTGGCGGGGGCGTGCAGTGTCCCGGGCCACGGCAGGCCCCGCGCACACCTGTCACGCCCGGCGCGCCCCCGGCCGGCACGCGCGCGGCCCACGCAGCTCGAGACGCGGGAGGCCCGGGCTGCCGAGTCCCTCCCGCCGCGAGGCGCCGAGGGCTGGGCTGAGCCGGGCGGCCGCGTGGGTGGCCGTGGCGGGCGGCTGTGCGTGGGGGTCGCAGGTGCATCTCGGGCGGGTCGGTGGCCTGGGGCGCGCGTGCCTGTGGGCGCTGGGCCGTGGGTGGCAGGTCTAGGCCTGGGGGCGGCCGGGGGCACCTCTGGGCGCTGCGGATGGGGGTGAGCCTGGAGGGGCCCGGGGTGGGGGCACGGAGCCTTCTGGAAGGCGGCCAATCGCGGCTGACTAGGTTGCGTGGGGGCGGAGAGGGGGTCTCTGGGCGCTGATCGCCGTCGGGGTGCCAGGTCTTGGGGCGTCGGATCGTGGCCGTATCTGGGAGGGGGAGGAGTGTATGCGGGGGCCTCGCTGGAGGCGTCCACCTGGGAGTGCGGACCTGGACGGTGGGGGAGGGGCGAGGTGTATCGGGCTGGGGGGGGTGTGTGGGACCTGTGTTCCTGAGTGGGGCTGTGGCTGAGGGTGGCTGAGGCACTGCCGGATCTGGGGCTTGGGGGACGGGGCTGCCCCTCGCCCAGGGAGCTTCCCTCCACCTCTCCCTGCACCCCCAGACATGCTGCTGCTCAAGAAACAGACGGAGGACATCAGCAGCGTCTATGAGATCCGGGAGAAGCTCGGCTCGTGAGTGTGTGTGTGTGGTGTGTGTGTGTGTGTGCGCGCGCGCGTGTGAGTGACAGTGAGTGAGTGTGTATCTGTGTGGGGGGATGGGTGGCATGGGACGGGGAGGGCTTCCCCATCTCCTTCGGCTAAGGGGGCCCTTCTCCCTCCCCGCCTCTGCTCTCGCCCCGCCCTCCTCCTCGCCTTTCCCCTCCCTTCCTGCCTCCCCCTCTGCCGCAGGGGCGCTTTCTCCGAGGTGGTGTTGGCCCAGGAGCGGGGCTCCTCACACCTTGTCGCCCTCAAGTGCATCCCCAAGAAGGCCCTTCGAGGCAAGGAGGCCCTGGTGGAGAACGAGATCGCGGTGCTCCGCAGGTGTGCGCCCCGTGGTGGCTGGGAGCCTCCTGGGGTGGAGCGCCCTGCCTCCTCCGTGTCCCCAGAAAGGCCTGGCCGGGGGCACTGCCTTGCTGGACCGGCAGGGGCGGGAGGAAGCGAAGAGGGCGATGGGCTTCCTGGGGGTCCAGAGGGGGCCGTGGCGGCCCGTAAGGGGCCTTTTCTTGCCGTTGCAGGGTCAGCCACCCCAACATCGTGGCTCTGGAGGACGTCCACGAGAGCCCTTCCCACCTCTATCTGGCCATGGAGCTGTGAGGAGGGCGGGGTCGGGGGGGGTGGGCTGGGGCCGGGGGGCCCGGGTCAGCTGAGCCCCTGCTCCCCCCAGGGTGACGGGGGGCGAGCTGTTCGATCGCATCATGGAGCGCGGCTCCTACACGGAGAAGGACGCCAGCCACCTGGTGGGCCAGGTCCTTGGTGCCGTCTCCTACCTGCACAGCCTGGGCATCGTGCACCGAGACCTCAAGGTGCCTGCCCTCCTGCCCGCCCATCCAGGCCTCGCCCCGAGTCCCTGTGCACCACGGGTGTGGGGGACTTGAGCGCGCCCAGCCCCGGGGACCACGCCGGGGCTGACCCGGTGTCCTCTCTGGCATCTGTGTGTCGCAGCCTGAAAACCTCCTCTATGCCACGCCCTTCGAGGACTCCAAGATCATGGTCTCTGACTTTGGCCTCTCCAAAATCCAGGCTGGCAACATGCTAGGCACCGCCTGTGGGACCCCGGGCTATGTGGGTAAGTGAGGGGGGCGCCCCGAGGCTCGCCGGGGGCCTGGGGGCCGGGGGACCCTGTGGGAGCCATGGTGCCAGGGGCAGGGCAGGCGGTGGGCCACTCCTGGGGTGAACTAGGCTGAGCCGGGCAGCACTGAAGGCGTGGTGTGCGTGTGCGCGGGTGTGCGTCTGTCTGTCTCTGGCCCCCAGCCCCGGAGCTCTTGGAGCAGAAACCCTACGGGAAGGCCGTAGATGTGTGGGCCCTGGGTGTCATCTCCTACATCCTGTGAGTGACCACTGGGAAGGCTCTTCTTCTGCCTGCCTGCCCCCTGCTGGGTTGGGGAGGTTTGGACATCCGGGTGATTCATCTGTGGGTGCCAGGCTGTGTGGGTACCCCCCCTTCTACGATGAGAGCGACCCCGAACTCTTCAGCCAGATCCTGAGGGCCAGCTACGAGTTTGACTCTCCCTTTTGGGATGACATCTCAGAATCAGGTGAACTTGAGGCTGACCCCAAGCCCAGGGAGTGGGGAGGGACGAGGGGCCGTGGGGACAGGGTGGGCTGATCTGGTTTCCCTGTTCCAGCCAAAGACTTCATCCGGCACCTTCTGGAGCGAGATCCCCAGAAAAGGTTCACCTGCCAGCAGGCCTTACAGCATCTTTGGTGAGCGGGGCCCCTGCTGAGCTGTCCTGGGACCAGAGGGTCCACACCCTCAGAGACCCCCACCCCTCATTGACCTTTGGCCTCGCCCTAGGATCTCCGGGGATACAGCCTTTGACAAGGACATCCTGGGCTCAGTCAGTGAGCAGATCCAGAAGAATTTTGCCCGGACCCACTGGAAGGTCAGTGTGGGGAGGGGCCTGGGGACCCGGCTCAAGGCTGCCCGCCCCGTCCGTCAGCCTCAGGAGGATGGTCTGGGCCGCCGGTGGTCTCTACGGTCCTCGAAGTCTTGGGACCAGGGCCGGGACATGGCCTGACACCCCTCTCTCCCTGCAGCGAGCGTTCAATGCCACCTCCTTCCTGCGCCACATCCGCAAGCTAGGGCAGAGCCCGGAGGGTGAGGAGGCCTCGGGACGGAGGGTGATGAGCCACAGCCACCCGGGCCTCCACACTGGCCAGCCCCCCAAGTGGTGACCCCCAGGTGCGTGGGGGTGAGCCCTGCACCCGCTGGGAGCTGGCTCCTCGCTGAGCTTACGGGGTGGCAGGCCCCACGTGGCCAAGAGCTCTGCAGGGTGGACCTCACGGAGTAGCGGGCTGAGGGCAGAGAGCACAGACAGGGGAGGAGCCGGGGTCCCCAAGAAGTGGATGAGAGAGAGAGGTGGGGGGCAGGCCATGCCGCTGGCGGGGACCGTGAGGGTTCTGAGGGGCCCAGTGCCAAGACCCAGTGAGTGCCTCTGCTGAGAGCCTGGGCTGGGAGCAGGGGGCACAGGGCAGTCCAGGGGTGCCTCCTGACTGTCCCCTTCCCTGTGCTTCTCTCTTCTTCTCCACCCCAGGCTGAGCGCACGGACCCCCAGATTCCCTTCCAATGGACCCTTTCAGTCCCCCCCACCTCCCCCTCCCGCCCCGGGGCACCTCTGCGGGAGAGCTTGAGCCCTGTGGGTGTGGTGCGGGGCGCTGGGGTGGGCGCTGGTGGGGCGCGTCCACAGACTTCCCTCCCCTGTCGCTGCCACACCCCCTCTAGAAACCAAGAGGCCCGGGGGCTGTCCTTCCCGTGCCATTCTGTGCTTTGCTGACTGTGGGTGGTCCTGCTTGTGTCGTGGCTCTCCAGCCTCCCTCCGGTCTTCCCCAAATCAATAAAGACAGACAGAGCTACGGGCAGTGGTGAGCCGCGGGGAGGGATGAGGGCTGGGAAGGAAACCAAGGAGGCAGGCCACCTTGCCCGTCACCACCCGAACTTCTGCTGCCTCCCATCACGGCAGACAAGCTCCGGGTCGTCCAAGAACTTCCTCTCCCCATTCCCGGCGTGCCGGCCAGCTCTGCCACTCTCGAGGTTGGCCTGCGTGTGGCTCTGGGGCCCTGGGCCGGGCTCAGGAGCGAGTGAAGGCATGGGTGCTGTAGCTGGGAGGGCAACCAGAGTCCCGGACTGTCTCCTACCCACCCCGCCGCCCCCGCGCCCCCCGCCCCCTCCCCCCCCATCTCCCTTTCTTCCCCTGCTTCCCATGGCCGTGGCCAGACAGAGCATTCCCAGGGCACGCCTTGCACCGAAAGGCTCTGCAGCCCCTGTCTCTGAGGCTGGAGCAGGGGCCCCTCGGCCAGGAGAGGGCGCTGCTGGGGCCTCAACCCCTGTGCTGGGTCGTGGCTTTGGCACCGCTGGGCTCCAGGCCCTGGGGAACCGGGCTGGGTGGGTCGTGGCTTCCGGTGTGAAGAACGGTGGCAGGTCTTCTGGTCTGTGCAGCCCCTGCCCCTCACACCCCCATTCTGGATCGGGTCGGGCTCCAGAGCCCGGCCTTGCTGGGCCCCAGGCCTTTACTGGCTCCGCTCGGGCTTTGTCCCGCGCCCGTGAGGGGAAGGCTCCTAGGGCCTCTCCTCGGCCCCGGTCAGGGCAGAAGGAGCACCCTCGGGGTTCTGGCTGAGCTGGCCACTCCTTTGTCCCACCGTCACCCCTGCCCACTGGCCCCTGCCAGCCTGCATCGCAGAGCCTGCTGGAGAAGACACTTCTCCATGTCGACCTTTGGGACCTGAAGGGAGACAGCGAGGCCCAGAGCAGGGCTGGCCTGGGTCTCGGGGGTGGGGCTGGGGCAGGGGCCGGGCTTCCACCGAGGAGGGTAGCCATGCACACCTGCACAGGCCCCTGAGCCCGGGGCAAGTCCCGAGGGGGTAAGCAGCTTCCCCCTCTGTCCCCACGGCCAGTTCTAGGCCATCCTTTGCTCTAGGCTTTGGTGTCACACAATGCGGTCCCACCACGCCAGCTCCCCTTTCTCTGTCCATAGCCCGGGGGACCTCAGGCTGCCATAACCTTGGCCGGGTCTCTACAGCTTGGCCTCTTCACCTCCAACGACCTGTCCTGCCTCCCCTTAGCCCCCCACTTGGGACCTTGTCATGTCCTGTCCTGCCACCTCAGACGTCCCCTTCGCTGGCTCTCCTCCCCTCTTTTGGTTGTTCACGTTGGCCTCCCAGCACACTCACGTTTTCTCGCTTTGCCATCAAGATTGATTGGGCCTCTACTTTGTGCCAGGTGCCGAGCCCACTGGCCAAGGTGCCCACCGTCATGCAGGAGGTCCTGCAGTGGAGGGGGTGGGCTTACTCAGGCAGTGGGAATGATCCGCCCAGGGAAGGTAGCAGCTGGTGCTCAGGGAGGCCTCAGCAGGAGCACCAGAACCAGCCTTCCAGAAGGAATCACACTCCTTCGGAGACAGCCAGCTCTTCCAGCCCAGGCTGCAGCCCCATCCTCGCTGCGGAGTCAGGGTCGGGGCCCAGCTCCGGCCGCAGTGACACAGGGTGCAATTTGACCTTCCGCCAGCAGGAGGCGCCACAGTCACAGTTTTCCACGTTCATCAGCCACCTGTTGCTCCTTCAGCACCTGGGGCAGCTGCTCAAAACCATTTCTCCTCCATCCCACCCCCACCCCCCAAATGCTGCCCCAGGGACGTCCTCGCCTGGGGGAGAGGCCTACCCTGCCCATCTGGGAGCAGGGAGACGGGGGACCCCCAGGTCGGGCAGTGGCGTCACCATTCATCCCTCTGAGCCCTTCCCATGGAGGGGGGCAGTTTGCGAGAAGAAAGCTTTGGGGGACCCAGGCCGTGGGAGCATTTCGGGCTCAGGGAAGAGCAGGTGTTCAGGTACTGAGGCTGCGCCGGAGGGACAGGTCACACTGGAGCCCGGTGAGGTGAGAGCCGGGCCTTAGTCTCTGAGCTGCGATGAGCCGCTGGCGGGGTGGGAGCCCGAGAGTGCCCTTGTCCGGGCTGGGGAGGCGCTGAGCTGCTGTGAGTCTGGAGCCGGGGCCAGAGGACTGGCCTTCCCAGGAGTCAGGGAGCAGACTGGATTTGAGGGGGGAGCCCCTGTGGGCGTCACGAGACGAAGCTGTCTCCCTCATTCTGGGCCACACAGGGTGGGTCACACGCTCTGTCCTGGAGCGAATCTGTGGGTGTCAGAAGGGTTAGCTCAGTGGTGAGTCTTTTTAAAAATGTTTTGGCTGCGCCGCCTGGCATGCAGAATCTCAGTTCCCAGACCAGGGATTGAAACCCTGCCCCCTGCAGTGGAAACGGGGAGTCTTAACCACTGCACTGCCAGGGAAGGCCCAGTGGTGAGTCTTTATTGAGCACTTACTGTGTGCCAGGCACCCGTATTAACTCCAACCTCGACTATGAGGTAGCGGCTCTCATGATCATCACCCCCACTTTGGATACTGGGAGACGGGGGCATAGAGGCCGCATAACTGAGCCAAGGCCACGCAGCCTTGGGCTCTACCTCCTGCCGGTCTCTGTGTAAGTGAGGAGGGCTTGCTGGGAACGTGAAGGTCGTGTGGGGGCTTGGGGAGAAGGCAGGGGAGCTCTTCTCCACCCTTCTCTTGGTGAGTGCAAACTGGGCTGGGTGGGGGGCACCCTGGATTTGAGTTTCAGCCTTGCAGGTGGTTTTGTCGCCTTTAACACTCCCTGTGCCTCTAGCTCATTGAGTCAATTCCCTGTGAAATGGGAGTCTGGGTGATGGGGCGAACCCCTCTGGGGTTCAGTGTGAGGGACTGGGCTGACGGCAGGGACACGTCTGGGGGCCATGTCAGAGGGTAAGGTGAGAGAGATGTGCTGACGGAGGGAGATGAAGAGGGACTGGGAAGATGGACGTTGGTCGTGGCGGACTGAACAGGGGGGCTGCGAGGGGGTCTAGGAGAGAAGCAGGCCTATTCAGGGCCCATGGCAGCCATGTTCTCCGCCCAACCCCACCTCTGCCCAGGCACCCCTGTCTCCATCCCTGTCTCTTCAGGTGGGCAAGACACGAAGTACGGAGTGTTTGGGGAAAAAACCAATAACCCGATTTGGTTGATTGAAGGGTGTTGGGACAAGTGGTTAGAGATTGCCCAGAAAAGTGAACTTTCTCAAGAGGGCACTGGGGAGCCACTGGAGGGCTGTAGGGAGGATGGTGACAAGATGAGATTTTTGCTTTAAGACAGTTTTCAGGTATTTTTCAACCCTATCTGGCCCCTCTTGATAAATATAAAAATCTCATCTCTAGATGCCGCCCCACCCAAGCCCCATGGAGATTTCAATAGTTCCCCTCATGCCAGAGAGCCCAGCCTGCCTCAAGTGATGTCCCGAGTAGAGGCCCAGTTGTTTTTTCTCAGTTTATCCTTCTAGTTCTTTCAATTATTGCCTTATGTATTTCTAAGTTAGGTTATTAAGTGCAGATGACTTTAGGATTGCTACGTATTTCGTAAGTTACACATTTGGTCAAAATGGAGCAACATGCATTAATACTAGTAATGCTTTTGCCTTATAGTCGACTTATACAGTGATAGTAGCATAGCAACTATATCTTTCTTTTGGTGAATACTTGCCTGGCATATCTTGTTCAATTCTTTTTCTCTCAAACTTAAATTTTTTTTTACTGAGATATAATTCACACGCCATAAACCTCACCCTTTAAAATGTACAATTTATTGTTGTTTTGGTATACAGATGTCCCTGACTTACAATGGTTTGACTTACGATTTTTCGACTTTTACGATGGTGCGAAAGCAATATGCATTCAGTAGAAACTGTGCTTCAGATTTTGGATTTTGATCTTTTTCCGGGTCAGCGATATGTGGTTCAGTCCTCTCTCGTGATGCTGGGCAGAGGCAACCACCCGAAGCTCCCACTCAGCCACTTGATCACGCGGGTAAACAATGGATACACTTATGACCATTCTATACCCAGACAGCCATTCTGTTTTTCACTTTCAGTACAGTATTCAAGTACATGACATATTCAACACTTTATTATAAAATAGGCTTTGTGTTAGATGATTTTGTCAAACTGTAGGCTAATATGACTGTTCTGAGCATGATGAAGGTAGGCTAGGCTAAGCTACGATGTTTGGTAAGTTAAGTGTATTACATGCATTTTCGACTTAGGATATTTTCAACTTATGATGGGTTTAATGGCATGTAACCCCATCAGAAGTTGAGGAAGATCTGTGTTTACAGTTTACATCATCACGATCTAATTACAGAATATTTTCATCACCCCAAAGGAAAACCCTGTACCCGTTAGTGGTAACTCCCCATCCGGCCCCCACCCCCCAGCCCCTGGCAACCACTAATCTACCTTCTGTCTCTGTGGACTTCCTTATTCTGCTATTTTACATAAATGGAATCACAATATGTGACTCTTTGTGTCTGGCTTATTTCATTAAGCATAATGAACGTTCATCCATGTTGTAGCATGTATCAGTACTTCATTTTATAGCTGAACAATGTTCCATTGTATGGATAGACCATGTTCTATCTATCCATGCATCCCTTGATGGATATTTGGGTTGTTACCACCTTTTGGCTATTGTGAATAATGCTGCTATGATCATTTCTGTGCAAGTTTTTGTGTGGACATACCTTTTCAGTTGCATTATTTGATAGAATTCACCAGTGAAGACTTCTGGGTTTGGATTTTCTTTGTGGGAAGATTTTCAATTACTAATTCAACTTATTTGCTTGTTATAAGTCTATTCAGATTTTCTATTTCTTTTAAAGTCAATTGTGGTCATTTTTGTCTTTCCAGGAGTTTGTCCATTTCATCTGAATTGTCTAATTTGTTGGCATAAACTTGTTCAAAACATTGCCTTATAACCCTTAACATTTTTATAGGTCAGTAGTAATGTCCCTCTTTTCATTCTTTTTTTAAAAAATAAATTTATTTATTTATGGCTGTGTTGGGTCTTTGTTGCTGTGCGCGGGCTTCCTCTAGTTGTGGCGAGAGGAGGCTACTCTTCATTGCGGTGCGCAGGCTTCTCTTGTTGTGGAGCATGCGCTCTAGGCTCACGGGCTTCAGTAGTTGTGGCACATGGGCTCAGTAGTTGTGGCTTGCGGGCTCTAGAGTGCAGGTTCAGTAGTTGTGGTGCACGGGCTTAGTTGCTCCGCAGCATGTGGGATCTTCCCGGCCCAGGGCTCGAACCCATGTCCCCTGCATTGGCAGGCGGATTCTTAACCATTGCACCACCAGGAAAGTCCCCTCATTTCATTCTTGATCTTGGTAATCTTTTTTTTTTTTTTTTTTTTTGACTGTGCTGTGCAGCTTGCGGGGTCTTAGTTCCCCGACCAGGGATTGAACCCGGGCCCACGGCAGTGAAAGCACTGAGTCCTAACCACTGGACCGCCAGAGAATTAACAGGTAATCTTTTTTTCTTTCTTTCTTTTTTTTTTTTTACAGTATTATTATTTTTAAATTTATTTATTTTATTTATTTATATTTGGCTGCATTGGGTCTTCGTTGCTGCGTGCGGGCTTTCTCTAGGTGCGGCGAGTGGGGGCTACTCTTCGTTGCGGTGCGCGGGCTTCTCATTGTGGTGGCTTCTCTTGTTGTGGAGCACGGGCTCTAGGCGCGCGGGCTTCAGTAGTTGTGGCACGTGGGCTCAGTAGTTGTGGCTTGTGGGCTCTAGAGCACGGGCTCAGTAGTTGTGGCGCACGGGCTTAGTTGCTCCACGGCATGTGGGATCTTCCTGGACCAGGGCTCGAACCCGTGTCCCTTACATTGGCAGGCGGATTCTTTTTTTTTTAAACTTTGGGTTTTTATTTATTTATTTATTTATTTATTTATTTATTTATTTATGGCTGTGTTGGGTCTTCGTTTCTGTGCGAGGGCTTTCTCTAGTTGCGGCAAGTGGGGGCCACTCTTCATCGTGGTGTGCGGGCCTCTCACTATCGCGGCCTCTCCTATTGTGGAGCACAGGCTCCAGACACGCAGGCTCAGTAATTGTGGCGCACGGGCTTAGTTGCTCCGCAGCATGTGGGATCTTCCCAGACCAGGGCTCGAACCCGTGTCCCCTGCATTGGCAGGCAGACTCTCAACCACTGCGCCACCAGGGAAGCCCAAGGCAGGCGGATTCTTAATCACTGCAGAGCCACCAGGGAAGTCCCCTCTTTTCATTCTTGATCTTGGTAATCTTTTTTTTTTTTTTGGCCGTGTTGTGCAGCTTGTGGGGTCTTAGTTCCCCTACAAGGGATTGAGCCCTGGCCCACGGCAGTGAAAGCACTGAGTCCTAACCACTGGACCGCTAGAGAAAAGAGCAGGTAATCTTTTTTTCTTGATCAGTCTAAGTAAGATCAACTTTGCTGGTCTTTTCAAAGAACCAACTTTTCACTGATCTTCTGTATTGTTTTCCTGTTTTCTATTTCATTCATTTCTGCACTAATCTTCCATCTGCTTGCTTTGCATTTAGTTTGCTTTTCTTTTTCTAGTTTATTAAGGTATATCATTTGGCCATTGATTTGAGACCTTTTCTTGTTGTTGTTGATATAGGCATTTAAAGATAAATTTCTCTTGTAAACAATATATAGTTAGCTGAATCTTGCTTTTTTGAATCTCTGATTTTTGATTGGGGTGTTTAGACCCTGCATATTTAATGTAGTGATTGATATGGTTGGATTTACATTTGCCATTTTGCTATTGGTTTCTCTATATTGCCTGTCTTTTCGTTCCTCTCTTCCTCCTTGACTGTCTTCTCTTGTGTTAAATATTTTTTAGTGTACCATTTTATTTCTGCTGCTGATTTTTTAACTATATATTTTTGAATTACAGTTGCATTACAGGGACCCCCCTGGTGGCTTAGTGGTAAAGAATCCTCCTTCCAATGCAGGGGACGTGGGTTCAATCTCTGGTCGGGGAGCTAAGATCCCACATGCCGTGGGGCAACTAAGCCCGCACACCACAACTACTGAGCTCACACGCCTCAACAAGAGAGCCCACGTGCTGCAAACTACAGGGCCCATGTGCTCTGGAGCCCACGTGCCACAACTACAGAGCCCATGCGCCCTGGAGCCCATGCACCACATCTAGAGAGAGAAAACCCACAGGCCACAACTAGAGAGAAGCCTGAGCAGACTGTGTGCTGTAATGAAAAGATCTCGCATGCCTCAACAAAGATCCTGTGTGCAGCAACTAAGACCTGATGCAGCCAAAAAAAAAAATAAGGAAAATAAATAAATAAAATAAATATTTAAAAAACCCACAAAGAACAATTGTATTAAAATATGGATCTTAACTAATCACAATCTACTTCATATTAATACTCATTTAATTTTTGGTAAAATGTAGAGACTTTGCTCCAGTATAGCTCCATTCCTTCCTTCCTCTTTTGTGCTATTAATGTCATGTATATTACATCTATATCTGTTATAATATAAACTCAACCGTACAGTGTTATAGCTATTGCTTTATACAATCTTATGTCTTCTAAAGAAGTTAAGAGAAGAAATAAGGAAAAATATATTAAGAGAGACATTTTTATTAACCCAGATATTAATCATTTTTGCTGCTCTTCATTTCTTCTTGTGAATTCAAGTTACTAACTGGTGTCAGCCTGAAGGACTTCTTTTAGTATTTCTTGTAAAGAAGTATACTACCAATGAATTCTCCTAGTCTTTGTTTATCTGGAAATATCTTTTATAAACCTTCAGTTTTTTTAAAGGATAGTTTTGCTAGATATAGAATTTTTGATGGACAGTGTTTTTTTCTTTCAGCTCTTTGATTATGTCATTTCACTGTCTTTTGGCCTTCATTGTTTCTGATGTTAATTTTATTGTGGTTTTCTTCTACATGGGTCAGTTTTCTCCTATTGCTTTCAAAATTTTCTATCTTTGGCTTTCAACAATTTGACTGTGAAGTGTCTATGACTAACTCTCTTTGTTTTTATCTTATTTGGGGTTCAGTGAACTTCTTGGACCTGATTAATGTTTCTCATAAAATTTTGGACATTTCTGTCATTGTTTCTTCTAGTATTTATTCTGAGCCTTTCTGTCCTCTTCTTCAAAACCTCCCATTACATGTATTTTAGAATGTTTGATGTTGTGCCACAGGTCTCTGAAGCTCGATCATTTTTCTCTCTTTTCTCCGCTTGGATAATTTATATTATTGATCTATCTTCAAGTTCAGTAATAATTTCTTATGACATCTTGAACCTACTCTTTAATACTTCTAGAGGAGTTTTCACTTCAGTTATTGTACTCTTTAAATCCATTGTTTCCCTTTAGTTATCGTTTCATAATTTCTGTATCCCTATTGAGAATCTCTATTTGTTGATTCTTTGTTGTCCTACTTTCCTTTAACTCTTTAAAAAATATTTATTTATTTTCTTTATTTTTTTGGTTGCATCGGGTCTTAGTTGTGGCATGTGGGATCTTTGTTGAGGCATGCGGGATCTTTCACTGTGGCACAGGCTCTGCGTTGTGGCGTGCGGGCTTCTCTCTAGTTGTGGCGTGTGGGTTTTCTCTCTCTAGTTGTGGCACATGGGCTCCAGGGTGTGTGGGCTCTGTAGTTTGCGGCACGCGGGCTCTCTTGTTGAGGTGCACTAGCTCAGTAGTTGTGGCACGAGGGTTTAGTTCCCCTGTGGCATGTGGGATCTTAGTTCCCTGACCAGGGATCGAACTCGTGTCCCCTGCATTGGTAGGCAGATTCTTTACCACTGGAACACCAGGGAAATCCCATTTTCCTTTAACTCTTTAAACATGGTTTCTGTTAGTACTTTGAACGTATTTATAATAAGCGCTTTGAAGTTTTCATCTGTTAATTCCAACATCTGGGAACACTCAGAGACAGTTTCTTTTCTTTCTTTCTTTTTTAAAAAAATATGTATTTATTTATATATTTGGCTGCGCCGGGTCTTAGTTGTGGCACGTGGGTTGCTACGTGCAGGATCTTCTTTGCGGCATGCAGGATCTTTAGTTGCAGCGTGTGGGATCTAGTTCCCTGACCAGGGATTGAACCCGGGCCCCTTGTATTGGGAGTGTGGAGTCTTAGCCACTGGACCACCAAGGAAGTCCCCAGAGACAAACAGTTTCTATTGACTGTTTTCCCTACTGTGGGTCACACTTTGCTGTTTCTTTGCATGTCTTGTAATTTTTTTTGCTGAAACCTGAACATTTTATTTTATTTTATCTTTTATTTTTTTAAAAACCATTTCATAGTTTTTAAAAATTAATTAATGAATTAATTTATTTTTGGCTGCGTTGGGTCTTTGTTGCTGTGCACAGGCTTACTCTAGCTGTGGCGAGCGGGGGCTACTCTTCGTTGTGGTGTGCGGGCTTCTCATTGCGGTGGCTTCTCTTGTTGCAGAGGATGGGCTGTAGGTGCGGGGGCTTCAGTAGTTGTGGCTCGTGGACTCTAGAGCGCAAGCTCAGTAGCTGTGGCGCACGGGCTCAGTAGCTCTGCGGCCTGTGGGATTTTCCCAAACCAGGGCTCGAACCCGTGTCCCCTGCATTGGCAGGTGGATTCTTAACCACTGCGCCACCAGGGAAGTCTGAAAATTGAACATTTTAGATAATATTTTTCATCAACTCTGGATTCTGATATTCCCTTTCCCCCTAGAAGTAGTTGTTTTGGCGTGTGTGTATGTGTGTGTGTGTGTGTGTGTGTGTGTGTGTGTGTGTAACTTGTTTGTTTCTTTGTTGTGTGACTTTTCTGGACTAAGTCTGTGAAATCTGTCCCCTTCCTGCCCCACAGTGGGCAGTCAGTGGTGTCTCCACTGAGTTAAAAAAAAAATAGTCCAGTTTAAAATTTAAGCCTGGTTTTCTAGGGGCTGCCCCTGTATCTGCCTAGCTTAGTGGCCGGACAACGATTGGACGGAAACCGTCCTCAAACATCTCAAGCCACTAAGGCTTGTGCGCTCCACTGATGGATCTGTGTGTGGGAGAGGCAGTTCTTCCAATGTTCAGGCTATTTTCAGGCCTTCCCAGGGTTTTTTTTCCACTGACCCTTTTGAGTCTCCTACATACATGTGCACAGCCTCAAGGTGGTCAGGAGAGCGTGGATGGCTTGGGACCTCTCCTTTCTCTAGCTAGGCAGGAATATGCTTGCCCCAGCGAACCACTTTCACAACCTGTCTAGTAGAACTGAGCTGTTGGCCCTTCCCTGTTGTCTGCCCCTGAGAAGTTACTTCAATTGACAATGCCCCCTGGTGTGGATATTGCCCACCACTCCAAATTGACTTAGCCACCTGCAAACCTAGGCAGAGAAGCTGCTGGCCTTCATGAGCTGCCCTGTCCTGGCAGAACCTCCACGCAGTGTAGTATCTTCAAATCTCTCTGGCTCCGACCCCTGTGTCCATTACCACATCTCATCTCACTCTCCCGCCTCTCTCTTTCCCTTATAAAGATGCATATGATGGCATTTAGGGCCCACCTGGAGAATCCAGGACTATTTCCCCATCTCGAGTATCCTCATTGTCTCTGACATTGGAGACTTTCTCTTATTTTCCCATGAGCTCAGCCATCCATTCAAACATGTTTTTAGACTTCATCCTACGTTTTAGAGGTTCTGGACCAGGAGGGTTGCTCTGGACACGTGGTCCACATTGCTCACAAAGCCTTCACTGCCTTCTCACACTGCGCTTGTTTCCACCCACCCTCCAGCTTCCTGTCACTTCCTGCCGTGTCTCCATCACCGGGAATCATGGCTTTAGAACGACCGCTCCGGCTACGGTGTGCAGAAGGCACTGGAGGCGGCCAGAGCTGAGGCTGGGAGGCCAGGAAGGAGCAAGTCCCTGCTGTCACTTCAGGTGGCCCAGTGGCCTCCGCAGGCTCTCCCTGCCCCCAACCCAGGCCTTCGGAGGCCAAATTCCACGCTGTGTCAGCCAGAGGGACACATGCTTGGATGTGCAGTTTTCCTGTGTCCCTCGCCAGCTCGGGTCCTTCTGCAGCTCCATCTCCTCATACTGGGGCTTGGGTTGGACTCTGCGCTGAGTCTCAGGGCTCAGCTACCAACCCCCCATGGTCACTTCTGGGTCCCTGCTCCCCTCTCTGCCACACCGGATTCCCGGCGTCATTTGCCGCTTCACAGGGTCCTAGTCCTGAGCCATGGGGCACAGAGTAGGAGCTCAATGGGTGCTGAGTGAATGGGCGGCTCAGCCAGAGGTTGGGCCGACAGGCAGTGTGGATGCCAGATGGGAAGTGACGTGGGGACGGGGTGGTGCGCGAGTCCCCGAGCAGCCCAGCACACCCCCTCCCCAGGTCTCCCTCCCTGCCTTCTCCCCCAAACTCTCCAAGGTGCTCAGGAAGCTGCTTCCCTCTGTTTAGGATCTTACAGAAACCATTTATTCGGGAACAATTAAAGAAAGAACCGTGGTGTGGATTCCCAAGGGTGAGATGGCCCTGCTGCGGGGACTGCCGGCCCTGGGCCGGGTCCGTAAGCGGGCTGGTGTGTGTGTGAGTGTTGACACACATACGCACACACACGCACACACGCCGCCCATGAGGGGTATGTACTGCAGTGAATGACCGTGTGTGTGTGCGGCTCGGCCCCTTCCCCGCCCCCCAAACCAACCACGGCTGTGTGGGACCCACAGCAGCAAAACCCAGGCCTTCCTCTTCCCCTCCCCCACCCCCAGCTCTTGCTCTGAGACCCCATCTCCTCCGGCGGCAGTTTGACCACCCTCAGTCACAAAGAGCCCCAGTGATCCTGTCAAGACATCTGGGGGAAGAGGAAAAAAAGCATCTTTTCAAATGTCAAGTGGATAAACAGTCAGGGCGCCAGATGTGCGGCCGGGAACCGCCCAGCGGCTCCCAGGCCGGCGCCCTCCCCTCTAGCGCTGCCCAGCAAGGAGCCAGCCAGAAAGGGGCTGTCCCTGCGGACGCTGGGTGGCGGCTGCGCCTCCAAGGCCATGTCCCCGGGGAGGCCCCCAGTCCCAGGAGGCCAAGCCCTCTGCGGAGGAGCAGGGGGTGACTACGCTGGTGGCGGCGGTGCACCCCTCCCCATAAGTAGCCATTTGGGAAGAGGGGTGGGACTGGGAGTCGGTCCCTGGGGCAAACGAGGTGGCCGGAACAGGCCCACGGCCCCCCTGAAAGGGGAAACCACAGGGGGCTCGGGGCCTGGCCGAGCGCACACGGCCTGGGCCCTGGGAACCGGCAAGCCACCTGGAAGGGTCCCTGGGGATGGGAATCCCCACACCCGCCCCCCGAAGGAAAAAGTAACAGTCGCAGAAGAGGCAGGTTCTGGAGCGGGGTTCCGCCCACAAGCAGCTCGGGTCAGGCCGGCGGCCCCAGGCCCGGCCCATAGGCACGTTTAATAGGATTCCCGTGGATGTTTCAAGTGGGTAGGACAGGTCTGTCCCCACCGCCACCCCGGAGGGGCTCCCAGCTCCTGCCTCGTCCCACAGCTCCACATGAGGTATTGTGCTCTCCCTCGCCCCCCCAGGCCAAGCCCCCTCCCGCCTCTTCCCCAGCACGCGGGTGGCTGGGCTGGGCGCACCCGCTGGGGGGCGGCCCGGGGCCCTATGTGGCGTCCAGCTCAAAGACGCCATCGCTGGTCGGCGTGGTGAAGAAGGAGGGCGGGTCGGAGGCGGCCGACTCCTGCCCGCCGCTGCCCCCATCCCGGGCGCGCCGCTCCTCCAGCCGCAGGCTGCGCTCGAAGTCCAGCAGCTGCCCCATGAAGTTGAAATTGGGCGAGATGTTGGACTTCTTCCGCTTGACCAGGTCGTAGGCGTCGTTGAGCGAGAGGTGGAGCTTCTGCATGAGGTAGGCCACGGTGACGGTGACGGAGCGGCTGACGCCCGCCAGGCAGTGAACGAGCACCCCGCAGTTCTGGGACAAGGCCTCATCTAGGTAGGGGCAGAGGGGGCCCGCGTGAGGTGCGGGTGGTGGCCTTCCGGGGGGTCCTCCGAGCTGGGGAGCTGCCCCAGCGCTGCCCGGCCCCCGCAGGGCCGTCCCGGCTTGGCCCGGGGACTCTGGGGAGGCAGCTGAGCCTGGAGGAGGAGCCCAGGTGAGGGAGAGGGAAGACGTGGGAGAGGCCAGCAGCCAGGCCCGGGGGTGGGGAGGGAGGGGGGGAGTGCAGAGCGGACTCACCGATGAACGCGATGGCCTCCGGAAAAAACTGGGACAAGTTCTGGCTCCAGTGGTCCGAGATGGGGATCTGCTTGTAGTGAAAGTCGCCGTTCTTCTCGAAGAGGTTAGGCAGGTTTGGGGTGACATTGAGGATGTAGCGGATGCCCAGCTTGGCCAAGCTCTCCACGTTGGCCGAATCCCGGGCACTGCCCAGGTAGAGGTTGGGCAGGATCTGGACGGGGAAGGACGGCAGCAGCCCCGCTGGGGGGGGTGTGGCACCGTCCGAATCCAGGCCACAGCTCATGGAGTCACGGTCGGGCTCGGATTCCGCGTCGGAGCAGTCGGAGCCCAGGCACAGGCCGCCCAGCCCCACCACTGGGCTGGGCACCGGGGCTGTGCTTGGGCCCCCACGGCTGTCAAGGCTGGTCTCACATAGGTGAGGGCACTCGGCCTGGAATCTGCTGAAGCCACCTGGGAGGGGACAAGGGGAGGATCCCATTGATCTGGCCTCCTGGGTAGCCGAGTGCCCTGGCTGGGGATAGGGACCCCGACCCTGGACAATCCCGATGCCTGAGGGGGCCAGCAGATGTCTCCAAAGGGAACTCGAAAGCCAGCAGTCTGACCTATGCTGGCCTCCCGTGTGGCGTGCTCAGCACTGGTGGCTGATCCTCCGGACGGCACGTGCCCGCTGCAGCTGCAAGACGCCAGGCTGGGGCAGAGCCACCCAAAGAGGGTCTTACACCCCCCAGGGCCAAGCCAAGGCAGGCATGAGGGCTCAACAGAGTTTAGACGTATTGCCAGCCTTGGGGAGGACAGCGGCCATCAGTTAAAGGAGAGGAAAGGTTCAGATGTGAGTTCTCTGCCTGGGTGTCTCCCGATCCAGGTCGACCAGGAGCACCCCGAGGTCAGGGGCCAGGTCACAGCCATGTCTGTGCTCTCTTCAGGGATGAGGTGGACCCCAAGAGGCAGAGAGCCTGGGAGAGAGTGCAGCATTCCACCTGGATGGTCCCAAAGTCCCAAGAAGTGAACATCTCCATCTACAAACAGCTACTATTTCCCTGGGGATGGGGGTGGGGGCCTGGAAATTTGACATTTTATGTATTTCTATGTCCCTGTACATTCAGAATGGAGCAAGGGATGACAGGCCAATGACCCTCCTGGATGGGGAGGTGGGGACAGCTGGCTCTGTAGGTTCATGGGAATCTCGTCCCTACCCTGGATCTCTGGGGGTGTTTGGCTTGGCAAGGAGCCAACATGCCTGTATCAGCCCATCTCCCCTCCACCCCCAAGCCCTGCCATGACCATGGCAGGTGGGGGAGGGGGGGAGGTTTCTGCCTCCTCCTGCCTTCACTGCTTCTCTCCCTCTCTCTTCCCCTCCCCCTTCCAGACCCTTTGCTGAGCGGGATTTGTCCTCTTGTGGCTCCAGCCTCCTTCACCCATGGCTGAGCAGCTGGGGGAGGGGGTGATATGATGGGATGGGGGCTGGGAGCCCGAACTGGGTATTCCATTCTTGAGCATCCAGGGAGCCAGGTCAGGGCAGATTCTCCCCGTTTTCCAGACTCAGAAACTGGGGCTCCCAAGAGTGAAGGACTTCCCCAAGGTCATGCTCAGGGGAGCGGAATCTCACCTCCACTTTAGACAAAATGAGGCCGGGCTTGCCCAAGGTCAAATGAATCATGAGTGTCCTCAGAAGGTGGGGCCCGGCCCTCCCTGGGCTGGGGTCCTCCCCAGGCTGCTGCCCGCGGGCCACCACCCGCACCTACCCTGTAGGTAGTAGGCCAGGTAGCCTTCCTCCCGCAGCTTCTGGAGCAGGGTGCCCAGCACCGACTCGGCCTCCCACTCCTCGGCCTCGGCCTCGGCCTCCCCGCGCCGGTGCCGGCCCCCGCCCTGGTCGTACAGGAGCACCGGGGCGGGCGGGGGCGGCTGCAGCGGCGGCCCAGGCAGGAGCGCGCGCACCGACAGGCTCCCCCGCCGCAGGCGGCGCAGCAGCAGCGCGGGCAGGGCCACGCTCAGCGCCCCGCCGATGCGCGCCGACTCGTACAGCTCGCGGCTGCGGCAGTCCAGGAGCAGCAGCCGCGGCCGCGGGGGCGACAGCTCCCGGCGCAGCCACAGGCACGAGCGGCCCAGACCCTCCATGGGCTCGCGGCTCCTGGCACGTCGGGCCCCGAGAGCTGCAGAGAGAGGGAAGGCGCGCGACGTGAGCCCGCGTCCTTCGTGCCCGGCCGCCAACGGGCGCGGGCCCGGGGGCCAAGCGGGAAGCCAGGCCCGGGTCCTGAAGGCGGGCGCCGAGGGTCCCGCAGGGACGCCCCTCTACTGCCTGATTCTCTTCTCGTACCCCTCCTACAGTAAGGATGTGCAGAAAGGCGCCCCCTGCGCCCCAAGAAAAATGCCCCAGGCAGCCACTCGGCGTTGCTTCCCGTCCCGGGAAGGGAAGTGTGAGAGGTCCCCCAGAACAGGAAGGCTGGGCGTCCAGCGGCCCCTTCGAGAGCCGCCGCGGGTCCCTTCCTGGCCCCTCCTGGGGGCCCAAGGCCGCGGCCATCTCCCCCCACACCCCGTTTCTGCGTCTCTCACTCTGCCTGCCCGCAGTCACTCCCCACGTTCGAGCTTCCGACTTGGGGGGCGTGTGCGCGTGAGAGGGGGTCCAGGCCGAGATCGCCCCCATGGCCAGGCGGGCCCGGGTAATAGAGGTGGTGCCGAGGTGCTGGACCTCGGCCGGCCGGACCTCTCGGAGCTGCCCTCCTCCCCCCGTAGAAAACAAAAGGAGAGAGACCTGGAGCGTGATCCCGCGGCGAGCGGCCGCGCGCGGACGTCCCAGCCACGGCCACCGCGGGACGAGGGGCGCCGTCCGCGGGCAGGGAGTCCCCGAGCCCGGCCACCGGGAAGAGGGCGGGGCAGCGGGGCAGGCGCGCACGTGGAGGCCGAGTCCACTGCCGCCCGCGCACCGGCCGCTTCCTGGCAGTGGGACCCAGCTTCCACCTTGGAAGCTGCTGCCTTTGGACGTGGAGTTGCCGTTTGGAGGGGCGGGGCGGCGGGGGCGGGCTCAGGGGGGCCAGCGAGCCAACGGGTGCCCTCGAAAGCAGTTGAGTGGGCCCTGCAAGTGGCGCGCTGAGCCGGGGCTTCCACCGAAGCGGGACTGGGCCAGGGCAGAGGCCAAGGGCAGGTCAGGGGCCCAGCAGGGGACCAGCTGCAGCTCCCCTGGACGGCGCCAGTCAGGCCCCTGGAGGCAGGGGGAGGGGTGGGGACAAGAGCCCAGTGGCCCTGCCCCAGAGGCTGCCTCCAGCCCTACTCATTTGGGGTGACCATCGCGTCCCCTGACTGGACTTCAGCGGCCCCATCTATATGACAGGCTCCTGATTGGCACCGCCTTGGGCTACCATGGGATGCTGGTGAAATCACAGAGGGGAGGGGGAAGCGGGACCAGAAACCCGCTGCTGCCTTCTGGCCAGAACTCTGCCCAAGGCTAGCTGGAGGGCTGGGCAGGCAGAGGGCAGCTTCTGGGCACCACAATGGCTTCCTTCGTACAGGCCAGGCCAAAGGCCCCAGGAGCCCTGTGCTCTCAGCCCTGAAGCGGGGTGCTCTGCTCTTACCACATTATTGATCCTGGGAGTCACCCCTGGCTCCTCGTTTTGTCAAGAGCCAAGTCATTTCCACTTAAATGTCTATCACATCTGGACATTCCCCTCCGCCCCCTGCACCGGCCTGGGTCACCGTCATAGCTTCCAAAGGCCTCTCCCTACCTCCAGGCCTGTCTGCCTCAACCCCCCTCAGCCCTGCCCTGCAGCAAAGGCCCACGGTGGCCTCCATACCTTCCATGGACACAGGATGGTGAACAGGCAGGACACACCGGGCCCCTGCTTGCACGGCACTCCCAGGCCTGCAGGACAGGTCAGTAATAAACCGAGGGACCGAACAAGATAATACCAGGTGTGATAAGTGCTGAGACAATGAAATGATGTGGGGGAGGTTTCTGAAAAGTCTGGTCTGTGTCCCTTCTCTGCTTAAAGCCCATCTAAAGCAAATAGCAGAGTTGAAGGAAAATGTACAGCAGATAAGATAAAGCTCATACAGCTTCATCAAAAGGTTAAGACTCCTATAGATAAATGGGCAAGGAACCAGAAAAGACTGCATGAAGGAGGAAATGCAATCGGTCCAAGGCGTTTGGGGGAAGGTTCAACCTCAGGCATGGAAGGAAAGCAAATTAAAAAAACAAGGTATCAACGACAGAAAACAAGGTAACACTTCCCACCTGTCACATTAGTAAAATGTTCTCAAAATGAGAGCTCCCAGTGCTGGCGAGGGTGCTGTGAAACTGGCTTGCTGCTCTATTGCTGGTTGCTAGAGGGTTCTCTGTTGGTATGGCCCTTTTGGAAATTAACTTGGTAATATGCATCCAGAGCTGGGAAGAACACCACACCCTCTGGCCGCTTTTGGGAATCTACCCCAAGGAGCTAAGTAAAAGAAGGCAGAGCTGTAACTAAGGAGTGAAGGGTGCAAAGCCACCGGAGGGCCACTGTTTAGGACGGTTCAGTCCAGTGTGACTGCCAAAGACTCCTCTCACGAACCACAAAGTAAGATGAGAAAACTTGGGAGGTAATGCTGGGGAGAGGGCAGCTTACAGAGAGCCAGGTTGCCTCGAAGGGGCCTCCAGTTGCCCCCTTCGTCCCTCCCTCCTCCTCTCCCTCCCTTCCAGGCCCAGTGGGCCACCAGCCTGGGACATGTCTACGTCTCTGGGCTGAGTCCCACCACATGCATCCAGGGGCCTCAGGCAGCTGGGCTGGGTCCCCTTGCCCCTAGTCCCGGCCTCCTCCTCTGCAGCCTGTCCTGATTCTGTTCCTTCTTCAGCCCCCCCACCCCCCCCCCCCAAGGTTTCTGTCTCCCTCCTCTGTGCTCCAGGGCTCAGTTCCCCGAGGTTGCCAGCTGGGCCGGAGTGGAGCGGGGGGCATTTCCTTTCCCTCACTTCCTAGCTCCCAGAGACAGAGGTTGGCTGCCACCTGCCCATGGGCCCCAAGCCTGGGGGCTCCCTCCAGGCCTGCCGCAGCTGTGCGCAGGAGCCTGGGGTGGGCAGGGGTTGAAGGCACCAAGGGGTTCTGCAATGTGCCAGCCTGGGGTGTCTGGCTTGGCAGAGTTGTGGGCAGTGGGGGTGGCAGCACCCGACAGGGAGGTGGAGAGATACGTGTCCCCACCCGCCCTGTCCTGAGGGCTCAGTGTAGTTGGAGAGACGGTCGCCAACCCCGCTGGAGGTAGGAGCTCCTGAGGTGCCTAGGCCTGCTTTCTGGAGAGGGCTCCCTGGGGGAGGTGACCGGAGCCGGGCTGGGAAGCTGAGGATGAGAAGGGAGGCAACTTCTGCAAGGGTGAGGGGAGAGGAAGCTAGGCTCCAAGAAACCCTAACCCCAGCCCCCGGGCTGGGGTTCTGCGGGGCCTGCGCCTCGCAACGCCCGAGGAGGGGCTCCCCTGCGCCTCGCTCCGGACCCCTGCCGGCCAGCCCTCCCGCCGGGAGAGAGCGCTCAGGAGGGGGATTCAATCTCGAAAGTGAGCGCTCGCTGCCCGGCGCCAGCAGCGCCCGCTGCGCCAGCAGCAGGACAGACTGGAACCTGTTGCCACCTCCGCACTGCAGGGCTGAGCGCAGCCAAGCCCCCCTCCCCCGACCCTCGCCCGGCCCGCCCGCGCTCGGGCCCCCGCAGCGCCGGCCCCGCCCCGAACCCGCTCCCCGGGCGCGCCGGGGCCTCGGCAGGCCCCCTCCGGCGGGCGGAGCCAGACCGCGCGCTTCCCGTAGGGTGGACGCTGCGCCCGCCGCCCCAGCTCCCGCCGGGCGCCCCCGGCCCCCGCCCGGCCCAGCCAGTGCCCCTCGGAGGCCGCGGAAACGCTGCTGCCCGTAGGCCTCGCGCGCGCCGCGTGCGCCTTCTGGTCCCTGGAGCCTCCCGAGAGCGGCGCCCCGCCTCCCCCTCCATCCACACCCCCCCCCCCCGCCTCCCCGAAACACACGGTTCCCGCCGGGCCGAGTGGCAGAATTTCGGCTGTCGCGGCCGGGTCACATGGCCAGGAGCAGAACTCCCAGCGACAGCGTTCCTGCCAAATACACTGTCTTTTCCACCAAATCCACTTTCCGCTGGGGATGGCTTTCTGCTTTTCCCGGTCGGTCTCCTCGCGGGACTGGGAGTTCCTCCAAGGCAGGAGCGGGTGTGTGACCGGCCCCAAGCTGGCCCCAGCCCCCAGTGAAGGGCCTGGCACGCGGCGCTCACGGAAGAAATGCTCGTTAACAAAAGAAGGCATGAATGAATGAAACCAATTGTTGCGTGAGGGAGCCCAGGAGGGGACCGCTCCTGCTTTTTTCCTCAGCGGGTCACACACTCGCCCCCACCAGACACGCACAAGCACACGTGCGCACACGGCCCTCCCCCCACCGCACAGGCAGACGGGCACACGTGGCACTCCGACTCCTGCCCCCAGGAAACCCACCTACTACGTGCGTGCCAGCAACTGGGGGCCCTTTGGTTCCAGCTGGGCCGCCTCCATTTCAGTGCCTGCCTCTCCCTTCCTCTTCCCCGCCCCCTCCCCCCCATCTAAGTACGGTACCTTGCACCCCAAGTGCCTTCCTTATCTCTTAGGGAAGAGGCCAAGCCAGTCGCTGGGGAGCCTCAAGGTCTGTTTAGGGAGGCACCTGGGGGGGGGTCTCAGGATGGTGAGCCGCTGCTGCGAAGGCGAGCCAGAGGCGCCTGGCAGAGATGCCACCAAATGCTGCAGCCTCTAGAGCCCGCGTGCCAGGTGTTGGGGGGTGGTGGTGGGAGGGACTCGGGATGTGCTGGGGGATGTTGAGGGCTATTTGCGATGGGGGCGGGGCAGGGTGCTGGAGAGCATGAATCCAGCAGGTGTGCATACATGTTGGGGTGTATGGGAGTGCGTGCTGGGGAGCGGGCCTGGCTTCGGGGAGTGGGGAGGGTCGGCTTCTGAGGTGGGGGTTAGTGTTGGGGTTTGTTCAGGGCTGGGCGGATTGCAGTGTCTCTGGGCTGGAACGTGGGTGGGGTGTCTGTAATGAGCATATGGGGAGTTGGAGATGGTGGGGCACGGTGAGGAGAGCTATGTTAGTGCAGACATCGCAGGGATGTGTTTGGCGTGTGTGCGTGTGTGTGTGTGAACGCGCGCGCGCGCTCGCGCGCCTGGGTGTGTACTGAGGCGTGGCAGCGTCTGGGATGGGTGCTGGCCTGAGTTGGGGACAGTAGTGGATGGTGACTTAGCGGCTGCTGGTGTGTGCACTGCAGGGACCTGGGTCCGCGGTGCATGGTTTGTGCACGCGCGTGTGTCAGGGGGTGTGCGTGGCCATGGACACGGGAGGTGCACGGGCGGGATGCGGGGGGTGTGCGGTGGTAGCACTGAGTGGGTCTCCCAGGGGCGCGTGCGTTGGCTCTCTGGGGTGCGCTCTGGCAAGACTTTGGGGGTGCAGGGTGGAGGAGCGCACGTCGGGGGGCGGCCAGGCAGGGTGGGGGTGGGGTGGGTGCCCGGGCGCCGCGTGCTCCGCTCACCTCCGCTCACCTCCGTTCCGCTCGGCTTCCTGTGCCGGCTCCGCGCGTCGCGGCCGGGAAGTTTCCGAAGCCCGGGCGGCGGGAAGCGCCACAGCCTCTGCCGCCGAGCGCCACCGGAGCCTCGGGCGGCGGCCTCGCTTGGAGCCGAGGGGCCGCCGCCGCCGCCGCCGCCGCTGCGGAGGGAAACTCCAAATCCCGCCTCCGCCGCCGCCTCCTCCTCTCCCGTCGCCGTCTTCTCCGCCCCCTGCCCAGGAGGGGCAATGTCGCCGGCGGCGCGCAGGGAGGGAGCGGGGAGGGGCCGTGGCCTGCCCGGCGTCTCCCTCCACCTCCCCCGTCCGCCTTCCTCCCACCTGCAAGCCTCTGCCCGCTCTGCCCAATGTGGCCCCTCTCTGGGATGTCCCCTGCAGCCCCCGGCCCCCAACGGCCCCGCTGCCTGGGGTCTCCGAGCTTGGGGCAACGGAGTAGGGTGGGGGGCCCTGACCTAGGTAGGGCCTGGGCTGGGAGACGGTTGCACAGAAGAGTCTCTGCTGGCACCCCTGCTACCCTCAAGAGAAGCGAAGGGACCCATCGAGGACCAGGCACAGCTTGGCCCCCAGAGCCACCTCCTGCCGCCACAGGGGATAGGGCATAAGGTCCAGCTGACGGCACTGCAAGTGCCCCCAACCACCGGTCCCCCTGGCACTATCTTCTCCCTTTTTCATGTATCGGATTCTGGCTAATGGTCATAGCATTTGGGCTTCAGTGCCTGGAAGGGGTGGAGCCAGGACATTGGGGGTGGGGCTGGGAGGGGGTGCTGTCGCCAGGCCCGGTTTGCTTTCCTCTAGACCCAAGGCCACCAGGACCTCATTTGGTCCTTATAGCAGTCTGGGAGTCGGAGGAGACCGTTCCCATGCTATAAGTAGGGAAACCGAGGCCGTGGTTTCCTGGCGATCACACAGTAGTGCAGTGACAGGGCCCGAGCGGGCTCAAGGCCGGGAGAACGTGGAGGAGAAGGCAGGCAGAGCCGGGATGCCAGCCGCCCCGCGGATGAGGGGCAGCCGATGGAGGCCAGGCTGCCTGGCTAGTGTCTGCAGCAGCCGTGGATTCCCCTGAGTCAGCACCCCTGGAAAAGGGGGGAGAGGGGCCGCTTTGTTTCCTAACCCGTACATTTGGGGAAAGGGGCAGACCTCAGGAGCTCCAAGCGCCCTCCTAAGCTTTGCTGCAGTTTCTCTCCAGGTTGTGGGAGCTTGGCATGCCCACCCTGCCCTTTGCCCCCTTCCAGCCTCAGCAGATGCCCACCCTTACAACCCTCCCCCTGCTCAAGCCCCTGGGCCTTTCTGGGCTGCACCCGCTGGCAGGCGCATCTGACAGGCCGGCCTAAGGTGCTCTGGACTGGGCTGACCTTTCACCTCCTCTTCAGCATCAGGGCCCCAGGGTCCAGCGTGGAATTGAACTGCCAAAATGACACCACAAGGGCGACCAAACGAAACTGTGTGTGGGTCGTGCCGCTCGACGACGTGCTTCTGTGACACTCCACGGTGCCAGCTGTCCTGAAGTCAGGGGACCTTTGCTAAGAGATCAACATGTGCCAAAAGCCATGCCGTTCATCAATAGGACCATTTTATCTGTCAAAACGTGAAAATACATGGAAACCAAAAAAGATGGGGCTGGCTCCCCTGGCGATCCTCCCATTTGGGGAAGACATATGGCGGCCGTGTCGTGGCCCTGGGCACTCCGTTGGCCCCCTGCAAAGGCTCGCTGAGCTGACTCACAGAGGAGTATCTGGAAAGGTTGAATAACCAGCCCCCCCTCCCCCCGCAATCCTGTGCTTTAGTGACTCAGGGCTGAACGGCTGGAGGAGGAACATTTGGATTGAATGATGCTGCCCCCCACCCCTGCAAAGCTCCTACCCCAGCCCTCCCACAGGGCCCCTGCTTTCCAGGCAACAAGGCCCACCCAGCTCTGGAAGAGAAGAAACTAACGCAAACGGCCAGGCCAGTCCTGGGAGCTCCCAAGGCACAGGTCTGCTCCGCCTCAGGAAACGGTGCCTCCCTCCTCGTCCCCAGGGACTTGTCTTAGGTAGCCAGGCCTGACCTGTTCCCTGTTGAGGAATAAAATGGAGAATCTTCTCGAAGAGTGCTCGACTGAGAGGCCAACCGTGCTGGAATCGAGGTTGTTCTGAAGACGCGGCTGGGCCTCCGTCTCCGAAGCAGCCAAGCCCACGTGCTCAGATCGTGCCTGCTCCTAACGGAAATCTCAGGGTGGGCTGACGGGCCAGCTCCAGCCCTCACCCTCTCCTCTGTGGCCCTGCCCCCTCTCCCACCAGAACCTCCGCCGGCAGCCAGGCACTCAGCAGGAGCCGCCTGCGCAAGGCGGAGGGGCAGAGAGCTGGGCCGTGCTCCGAATGTGCCAGGGGTGTGCCACTGTGGGCCTTGGGCTGAAGGCGGCCATAGCTGTGCAGCTGCAGCTTTTTCCGGTCCGATTCTGGGTCCCTTTCCAGGCAATTGGAGCTTTGAGGAGAGGCGCATCCCACCTGGTCCTTGCATGGAGACCCTGCTGCCCCTGGGCACTGGCATTTGGGTGCACACACGTGAGGCGTTATTCCTGGGCAACCACTGGGCCCCACTGAGAGCAGTATCCGCCGCTGAGGCCGTGTGCTCACGTGGCAACACCCCCCAGGCCGCCGTTGTCCCTCCGCCACTGGGTAATGGGCCTCGCTCTGCCCCTCCCCCATCAGAGGCGCTCTAGCCAGCATCTTTTAGACGCATCTCGCTACCAGTTGCCATGCCTTCAGGAACACATTCTAGGCCCTGTTCCACAGCACCCCACCTGCCTGCAGCAGCCCCGGACAGAACCGCATCCGGACATTTGAAACCAAATGGCCCAGTGGCTGCTCTCAGATCGGCACTTGCAGCCCAGGTGAAAGGGTGAGGGTGAGAGCCAGGCGGGGGCAGGAGGGAGCTGAGGGGAGGTGACGGGTGGGGGGGGGGCAGGGCCAAGAGGCAGCTTGTGTAGCGCAGCAGCGATTGATTTCCCAGGGTCCGGGACCTCGGGAGCCATTAACAGCCCCATTCCGGGAGGGCTCAGGTTCAGGTTCAATAACCTGGTTATAAACCCCCTCCGGCCAGCTGCGCGGGCTCCCTCTCCTTGTCTTGTCCTCCCAAGAAGCAGCGCGCGTGTGTCTGGATATACATTACAGATGATATAATCCTTTTACCGGGAGAGAGCCAGACACCCACGCCCATTGGCTGGACAGGCAAAGGGAGGCGAGAGGGAAGAGGGGGGAGAGCGGTGGAAGGGGAGGAGAGAGAGGGCTGAACGGGGCCAGGAGAGGGGAGCCGCCACGGGTGGAAGGATAGGCCAGGAGGTTGGAAGCCGATCGCCAGTGAAGGCCTCTGTGAGTGGCCCACCCAGCTCCCTGGCCACACCTCTCCGTTCCCCCACCAGGAATGTGCCTCTTGAGTTAGGCCATCTCATCACAGGAAGGAATGCGTGAAACAGGCAGTGCGGCCAGACCAAGGCGGGGGCTCATTCCTGGCCCTGGCTCGGTTGTCTTTGGGGGGCGGGGAGGGGGTCCTGGGGATGCTGAGGGCTCTTCTCGTCTCCATCCTCAGGGGTCGCCTCCCTGTGTGAGAGACTGAGCACCTTGCTTCCCGCTCCTCCTCCAATACTGCAAGGCCCAGCCTGGGCCCCGTTGGCCCCTGGCGCCCAGACCGAGGCCTAACTCCAGGCCGGCTGGGTCACTGCCACTTGGGGGTCAGGGCCACTGAGCACTTCTCTGCACCTCTCCTCCCACCGCAGGAGCTTCCCACCCTCTGCTCTGGTCTGGGAGCGCTTCTGCAGGCCCAGCTCCGGGCCCGGAAGCCCTAGTCGGCCCCTGACGGTGACTGGGCTAGGTGAAGACAGGAGGGACCGAGGCCCAGGCCGGGGACCCGCCCATGGCCCTATGGCGGCGGCGGCGGCGGCGGCGAAGCTGCAGGATGCAGGAACCGCCGTCCAGGGCAGGCGGCGGCGGCAGAGCAGGCGCTGTGGGTGGGCCCCCAGGGCCCAGGCCTCAGGATGGTGCTGCTCAGGCCAGCTCACAGAGCCACTTGGCTGCTGGCAGGGAGACTCGGGTGACGCCCCGCCATGTGAAGTCACACAGCCAACTTGCCGCCCTTTGAAGCCCTGCTGTCGCCGAAGTCTCCAGCTCACAGATCACAGAGTCTGGAGCCATCCCTCCTTGCTCGCCAGGAAGGCCCCCTTGAGGGACCCTTAAATAATGAAAACAGTAGCTCCTGGTCACCGTGCCAGGAACGAGGGCCACGACCCTTCCGTATGAGGAAACCGAGGCACAGAGAGACGAGGCGGAGGACCCCAGCCGGGCCCCAGCCTCCAGAGCGGGCACTGCCTCTGCTGTCGGGGCTCGGGTCCAGGTCACTCTTTCTCATAGGTTTGGGGGCGGCAGGAGCGGGGCCAGCGACCCAGCCAGAGCAAGGAAGGACAAAGCTCCCAGTTGCAGAGGGGCCCTGGGGAGCCGTCCACACAGTCAAAGGTGGAGCCCCAGGCTGTGGCCCCAGGTGCGCCCCGGCCCAGGTGAGGACTTCTCTTCCGTCACTGTCTCTTAGCCTCACCGCTGTCCCCATGCAGCTCCCCCCTCGCTGCCCCCTCCCAACTTCATGCTTGAGAGGCTTTCCACAAGGAAGGCGCAGGATACTTCTGCCAAGTCTGCGGGGATTTTCCCCTTCTAAATTTAGAGGGTAGCTATTACCCCTCAGTACCTGCTTCCCACAGAGAGGAGAGCACCCCCAGGCAGAGAGACGGGGAGAAGAGGGAGGGGAAGGCCAGGGCCCGGTGGCAGCAGAGCCAGAGGGATTGGTCTCCGCCCCGAGACGCTGCAGGCAGGAAGGGGAAAGCCACAGACCTGCACTTGCAGCTGGCCCTCTTGGCCGGAGGCTGTGAGGAGTCGGGAGTTCCTTGCAGGGGCCCTCAGAGCTGCCTCCCTCCGTCACCATGTGCCTGGGCATTGTGGCGGGTCCCTTCTCCTGTGGGGCCTTGCCCGGTACCTAGCAGGTGGTTAGCGCTCAGTACCTCCCAGCTGGGTGCCCCCTCCCCCTGCCAGCGCCATTTCATTATCACGGAGAGAAAAGGCAGGGCCTAGGTGGGGCACAGAGGGTCATGGCTCAGTATGAGTCACTCCAGGGTCCCATTTGTCTCTGCTGTTACAAACCTGGAGCAGTGGCCTGAGGCTGGTTTTCTAGCAGTGGCAGCCTCTCTTCACTACACCTCCACTTTGGGGACATCTGTTGGGGCTGGCATGGGCGGGGACCATGAGGGTAACACAGAGCCCAATGTGTCAACCTGCAAGGCTTGGCTCTTGGGACCTGGCCAGAGCCACAGGGGCTGTGACCGTGACTTCGGCCTCCCCGTGGCACCCCTGACCTGAGCTGCCTGTTCTCTGCAGCCCCAGAGGAGAGAGGGGGGATCAGAGATGGAGTCCCCAAGTCTATAAGCCTTCCCAGTCATCAGAACGAAGTCACCAAGGCCCAGATGCAAACGTCCTGTGCTCCGGCTCTCAGTGACGGCCCCATTCACCACGGCAACAAGGGAGACAAGTGCCCAGAAGCTGTCTTCATCTTCAGGAGGGGGGACATGGGGTGCTCGGAACGCTGTCTCCTCAGCCTCATGGCTCCCATCACCGTGTCCTCTCCACCACCACTGCCCCTGTCCTTTCAGCACCAGCCTTGCCTCTGCCCAAGTCCCTGAACAGCTCTCAAAAGTCCTTCCATGGGGGATCCCCTGGAGGCGCAGTGGTTAAGAATCCGCCTGCCAATGCAGGGGACAAGGGTTCGAGCCCTGGTCCGGGAAGATCCCACATGCCGCGGAGCAACTAAGCCCGTGCGCCACAACTACTGAGCCTGCGCTCTAGAGCCCGTGAGCCACAACTACTGAGCCCACGTGCCACAACTACTGAAGCCCGTGCGCCTAGAGCCCGTGCTCCGCAACAAGAGAAGCCACCGCAGTGAGAAGCCCGTGCACTGCAAGGAAGAGTAGCCCCCGCTCGCCCCAACTAGAGAAACCCCACGCGCAGCAACGAAGACCCAACGTAGCCAAAAAAAAAACCAAAAAAAGTCCTTCCATGATATTTTGTAATAACCTATAAGGGAAAAGAATCTGAAAAAGAATATATATATAACTGAATCACTGTGCTGTACACGTGAAACTAACACAACTAGTAAATCAACTATACTTCAATAAAATGAATGAATGAATGAATAAATGCTTTTTAAAAAAATTTATTTATTTTATTTTATTTATTTATTTTTGGCCGTGTTGGGTCTTCGTTGTGGTGCACGGGTTTCTCATTGCGGTGGCTTCTCTTGTTGCGGAGCACGGGCTCTAGGCACGTGGGCTCAGTAGTTGTGGCTCACGGGCTCTAGGCGCGTGGGCTTCAGTAGTTGTGGCTCACGGGCTTAGCTACTCCTCGGCATGTGGGATCTTCCCGGACCAGGGCTTGAACCCGTGTCCCCTGCATTGGCAGGCGGATTCTTAACCCCTGGGCCACCAGGGAAGTCCCTAAATGCTTTGTTAAATTAAAAAAAAAAAATCTGTGGCAAATAACAGAAAACGTCAAAAAAAAAAAAATCCTTCCACGACGCTTTGTGTCTTCAGAGCGGAGACACCCCCGCGCTCTCTGCCACACCCACTCCCGGAGCCCAAGGCCGCTTGGCATCACCTTGCCTCACAAGGTGGTGGCTTCTAGATGTGACTTGTCCACCTTCCTGTCAAACTCCAGGGCCTTCAAGGCTCTTCCTCTCAGCCACCCCACCTCTCACTCCCTGGTTTTGGATCCACTCCTGGGGCCTTGGGTCTGGGCGGCCCATTCGAACCCCTGCTTCTCAGTGCTTCTCTGGTGACCCCGGCCCCTTCTCCACTTGGTACCCTGCTTTCCACCTGTCGAATCCCTTACTTGCACCTGGCTACCTTCCTTTCCACGATCCTCAGCGGACAGTCCCAAGCTCCATCAGCCTCCTGGAGCCCAGCTGAGGCCTCACCCTCCCAGCGGGTGCCTTTGCCACCCAAGCGACCAGGCACGTTCAGGCCAGTCAGTGAGAGCTCCCTGGACTTCCTGCCCTTCCTGAGTCAAAGCCACCAACAGCTGTGGCCCCAGCCCCCTGGCGTCAGGCTCAGAACAGGTGGGGTCCTCTTCCCTGCCAAGTCGGCCCGCTGTCCCATCCCCTCAGCCACCGCCCCACGTGCCGCCGGCCGAGGTGCCCTCTTGCCTTGCTCTCCCTCAGGCCCTGGAAACCCGCGCCCCTCTGCCCTCCCGGTTTGCTTCCCAGCGCTCTGGCCATTTCTCTCAAGTACGTCTCAGGTTCTGAGGTCCTCTTCTCCCTCTGTGTGTTCCCCCGGACGAACTCAGCTGCTCTCCTGGGTGGTGACTGTGACGCCAGTGTCTCCACTGCCACCTGGCTGACCCATGGCCCCTCAGATGCATTGTGTGCCACAGGGAAACTCACTGTCTCCCCTCAGCTGTCCAAATCCTGGCCTCGGGCGTGGCACTCAGTTCCCCTTTCTCTCCACCACCCCTTCGCATTGCTGGTTTCTGCTGAGTTTCCCTCCTATCCCTGGCCAGGCCCTGCCCCCTCTTCACTGTCCGCAGCCTCCGGGCTCAGTCCTCCCCTCGTCCCCCACATGGTGCACGTGGTGATGGTCCTAAAGCGGAGGCTATTGGCGCACCTCCCCTCAGCACCCTTCAATGGCCCCGAGTGACCCTGAGGACAAAGTCCAAGCACTTCAGCCGGCTCGCACGGTCCTGTGTGACCAGCTCCTGCCGCCTCCCAGCCCCTCTCTCCCAGGAGACGCCTCCAGCCCCATCGCACTACTGGCAGTCGCCAGAATGTACCAGCTGTCTCGTGTCCATTTGCCTTATTCAAGATAAGCTCACACCCTGAGGCTCCCGCACACACATTTTTCGGGGCCACTCTTCAGTCCACTATGGCCGGCCCCCACTCCCAATTCACGTCAGTTCATGTGCAAAATACATTCCCGCCACCCCGCCATCCCCTAAAGTCTTCACCTGCCATGCCACTGCCACTTACTGTCACAGCCCACCATCCGCCTGGTGAGGTCACACCCTCTTTCTTCCCTTCGCTGGGACCACCTGGCACGGGTGGGCTGTGTACTCCCAGGCCTGGACCACTGCAGCTCTTGGACGGGAAGCCATCTCTTTGGGTTGACAGAACGTTTGGAGGACAGGGTCCACGTTGCGTTGGTGTCTCTGTCCAATGCTTACCACCCAGCCTGGCTCTGGGATGGGGCTCCAGTAATGTGTCTAGACCCCAGGAGCAAACAGATCCAAGAGCCTTGCTAGAATTGCTAGACAACTGAACAGGATTGCCGGACCCTCCTGATTAAGAAGCAGGAAAACAAAGCCGGCAAGCATGGGAGGGGCAGGGAGATGCAGGCGTCACTGCCGGCCATCTCCATCCCGGCCGCGGTGGACCTCAGAGCGCGGGGCTTTGGTCCTCGTGCTGTGCTTTGGGGTCACCTCTCTGGCCGGCCCTGAACGAAGGTGGATGCCACCGGGCCGCTGCGAGCACTTCTTCCCGACCGGCCTGGGAACGTCCTCAGCCCCCCGGACCATGGGACGCTGGGAATCCCGGCACGCCCGCGTCCTGACACAAACCCCAGACGGGGGAGCGGGGGTGGCCTCCCTGCCGAACGTCCGTGTGCACGATCACTGCGCACGATGGTGGCCACCGCGCAGGGAGGGCCCTTCTCCGCGAAAGGACCAGCCCCCGACCGCAAGCTCTGGGCGCCCTCGGCGGCGGCGGTGCACAGCGTGGGGAGGGCCAGGCGCCCGCTTCCCCGCCGTGTGCGGGCCTCCACCTGCCACGCCAGGCCGGGGGGAACCTTCCCTGTCACCCCCTCCCCACTTCCGGGCCTCAGCTCTGTTCCTCCTGGAAGAAGCTGGGCAAAGCGTCCCATCTTGGTTTGGAGCCAGGGGCCTGGGAGGGAGGCACGTGGCCCGGGGCCGGGCGGTCTGGGCCCCTCGGTGCTGGGTTCCCGAGCGCTGCCCTGCGGGTGGGCGGCCCTGCCGCTGAGGGAGGCTCCCGCCTGATGTGGCCCAGTGCCCGCAGCAGGCCTGGAGGGAGGGGCTGGGACGCAGGCGCCGGCCAACCTGGGTGCCCCCCCCGCCCACCTGATCCCTCCCTCCTGGGCCCCTGGCTGCACGGCCCACAGCGCCACGGCCGGTGGCCGGGCTCTTTCTCGTGGACACCTCTGTCCCGGGGAGTGGAGCGGAGCGAGAGTCCCTCCGACCCTGCCATCCATCCGTGCGGCCAGAGGGCAAGGGGCTGGCCTGGGGACTGCTGCCCGGGACCCCTGCCCTGGCGGCCCCCAGAGGGGCCCACGTGGCTGCGCCTGCGGGTGGCACGGGGCCAGCACTTTCATCGCATTGCACGTGGTGGCAGGCCCGCCCCCCCCATCTTATCCCCCATCGTCCCCCACCCCCTTCCTGGCTCTCGGCCTCACTGGGCATCTGGTCGTGAGCAGGCCAGGGAGGGGGTGCGGGGCACCATGAAGGAGAGGGTTTGGGACCCAGCGGAGGGGCCGGCCTGGGTCCCTGATGGGCTGTGGCATGGGGCACACTGAGGGGCCCATTCAGGCCCTGCGTGTTGTCGCTGAGGCGTTGCCTCCGCATGACCTGCACCCGCCCCAAGCTGCTTCTTGGCTCGGGCATACAACTCGGAGCACATCCCTCAGGTGTCAGCCGCCTGCCCTCATGCGTTGCAGGGCTTCCCTGTTTGTCGTCTCCTTCTGTGCCCAGCAGCTGGCGAGCCCAGCAACACTGCGGATGCCTCTGGGCTCCAACTCGCCTGGCATCAGGCCTGGGCACCGCAGGCACTCCACCGACGTCTCCTGAGTGAACGATGTCGAGTCAGGGCAGCTGTGTAACCCCGCATGGACCTTCCAGGCACCGCACTCTGTTAGGGCACAGAGAGGACAGGGCCCTGGCTAGCCTCTGGGAGACCCCTGCCCACGTGTGGGACTCCAGGCGCATCCTGGCGCCCCCGCACTGGCCCGCAGCCGTCTGAGCACGCGGCGGGCTCCTGCGGCTGCTGTCCCTCCCCAGGGCCCTTGCCTGCCCGGGGTTGCCCTTCACTTTTGGCATATGCGTCGCGCAGCCTCCAAACGAGGACTGTGAATTCCTGGGGCTGAGCTTGGATGACTGCCTCGATTCCTTGTGTGTGCTCAGGTGTACCCCACAGCCTGCAGGCACCGTCAGAGAGCCCCCCAGCCTTCTCTCCCACTGCCCCTCACCTGCCCACCCATCCCTCAGAGGGCCAAGTGGGTGCTTTCCGAGGACGGGGCTGGCCATCCCTGCCCTGCTCCGAGGTGCTGGCTGTGCGTTCACTGAAGAGGAATGGTGGGCAGGGCGGGAAGGGGACGAGCTGCCATGTCATCCCGTTGGCATCCCTGGGGCACCTCTGTTGCAGGTTCCGTGACCAGTCAGCCACAGGCCTTGGTTACTGCGGAAACCAGAGCCTCGTGTGAGTGCTCGCCATCAAGGGATGAGGGACAGGGCGCCCACGAGGCTGCACAGTATCCCACTGGACGGCCCCAAAGATGTGCACCGAGAGCCTGGCTGAGAAGGCTGGGTGCTCCCTGCGTCGGCGCTGAAACTCGCTCCATCAGCGGTGCTATGGCAGCACAGACCCAGACCTGGGGTAGCCACGTGGTGTCCACACGTGAGTGTGCACGAGCCTTCACGTGGCATAAATGCGCCTCTCCAGCCATCCAGGCACATTGGCAGGGAGTCTGCCAAGGTTGAAACACACGCACACATGCACACACTCATACATATCCAACTAAGATTTAATTGGACCACATAAGCTGTAGCCAACAAAAGGGACAATAATCAAAAAGACCAAACTATTCTAATACAAGATTAGTGTAGACCTGGTTATGGGTTGCATTGTCTTCCCCACCTGCCACCCCACTCACATGTTGAAGTCCTAACCTCCCTGTACTTGTGAATGTGACCTTATCTGGAAATAGGGCCATTGTAGATGTAATTAAGATGAGGTCATACCGGAGTGAGGTGAGCCTCTGATTCACTATGACTGGTGTCCTTATGAAAAGGGGACATTTATTTAGTTATTGGCCACACCGCGCAGCATGCGGGATCTCAGTTCCCTGACCAGGGATCGAACCTGCACCCCCTGCAGTGGAAGCGCAGGGTCTTAAGCCCTGGACCGCCAGCGGAGTCCCAAAAGGGGACAGACACACACAGAATGCCACGTGAAGATGGAGGCAGACCTGTAAAACCAAGGACATCAAAGGTCACCCGGCAGAAGTCAGGGACGGCCCCTGGAGCAGATCTTTCCCTAGCGCCTTCAGAAGAAGCGGGACCCTGCAGACAACTTGATCCAGGACTTCTGGCCTCCAGAGCTGTGACACAATAAAGGTCTGTTATTTTAAGCCACCTAGTTTGTGCTACTTTGTTATGGCAGCTCTCTCATCTGTTGTATCATTTAAAGCTAAAATATCCCTATGAGGTAGATAGTCTTAGCATTTCACAGATGAAGAGACTAAGATTCGGAACATTTGAATGACTTTCTCAGAGTAATTCAGTCAGTTTGAAGCAGACCCGGGGCTCAATGCAACTCATCTGGTTTAAAATCTATATCCAGTGAAACATAAGGCACTAAAGTCTCCCAGCTTCTTGATATAGTCAGGTTTTTAATTTTATTTTAAAGGGTATATTTCTGGAGCTTTGGGCCTGACAGATATTGTTGATTGAATGAGTCGAGGCAAATTGTCCATCCATACTCCTTTTTTTTTGGCTGCACTGCACGGCTTGTGGGATCTTAGTTCCCCGACCAGGGATCGAACCCGCGCTCCCTGCAGTGGAAGTGCGGAGTGTTAACCACTGGAGCGCCAGGGAAGTCCCCTTAGTTTATTCTTGATTAATGGCATTCCTTTAAACCCTGCTCTAAATTATAGCTTTTCCTAAATATGCATCCCAACCTAGTAATTGATAATTAGTTATGTTAGCTAAGAGCTTATCTTTAGGGAGGAAGCATAATTTAGTTGGCATCTAACAAATCTCTGTGGAATGAATGAATGAACCAATTTGATTGGTTTCCGGGAGTAATCTAGGTCTGGTAGTAGTTACTGAGATGGCAGCTGAGAACCCAGGAGGAAGTGGACTGCCTTCAACTAGTGGCCAACAAAATCCACAGATTGCGGAGGACCAGGGAAAGTTCTGTAGAGGGTGGGCCCTGGAGCTGAGTCTTTTTTTTGTTCTTTAATAAATTTATTTATTTATGGCTGCATTGGGTCTTCGTTGCTGCATGCGGGCTTTCTCTAATTACAGCGAGTGGGGGCTACTCTTTGTTACGGTGTGTGGGCTTCTCATCGCGGTGGCTTCTCTTGTTGCAGAGAATGGGCTCTAGAGCACGGGCTTCAGTAGTGGTGGCACTTGGGCTCAGTAGTTGTGGCTCATGGGCTCTAGAGTGTAGGCTCAGTAGTTGTGGCACTCGGGCTCAGTAGTTGTGGCTCACGGGCTCTAGAGCGCAGGCTCAGTAGTTGTGGCACATGGGCTTAGTTGCTCCGCGGCATGTGGGATCTTCCCGGACCAGGGTTCGAACCCGTGTCCCCCACACTGGCAGGCGGATTCTTAACCACTGCACCACCAGGGAAGTCCCTGGAGCTGAGTCTTGAAGTAGGACTTCACCAGGTGGAGCAGGGAAGAAAGTGGTACCATGCGGGCACAGCATGGGTGAGAGCGTGGAGTCATGAAAATGCTTCACCTCTTCAGGGACCCAGAAAGACTCCCTGTGGCACGTATGCATGTCTGTCTATTTGGGATAAAAATGAAGCTGGAGGCGTAGAAGAACCGGACGTGCACAGCCACACGGCTGCCTCATCAGGGGAGGGGGCTATGGGGAGGCCAATGGCCAAGGCTGCCCCCTTTGTTCAAGAGCCCAGAGGTGCTTCCCGAATGCCAGCTTGTCTTCCAGAGCCCCTGGGACACACACACACACAGCTCTTGGCCTCCGCTGAGTGGAAAGCAGCCATGGTTGTCCTTGGAGGTGCCCCTTTTAGCTAGCTGCCTCCGGCCGAGCCTTCCCCTTCCCCCTCTTATGCCAGCTCCTGGTTCTCTGTACCCTCCCAGTGGTGGGAGAGGGGAGGCTGGGCGGGGCAGGGCAGACCCAGCAGGCCTGGTCTTGATGGAGTGGGAGGGGTGGGCCTACTGGGGGAGGGAGGGAGGGAGGGAGGCTTCCACCAACCCACAGCAGTGCCTGCTGCGGCCCTGCCAGCTGGGTCCTCACCTGGGAAGCTCACCTCTGGGACCAGCCACCTTCCCGGGCCAACAGGAAGGTGACCACTGGACAGACCCCTTGATGTGCTGCTCTTCCAAGATCTGGCTGTGCAGAGCCTCGGGGCTGCAGGGCCCAGCCTCCTGGCTGGCCTGCCCGGGGGAATCCAATGATTTTCACCCGTATGCGCAAGGCAAAGGCAGGTGTGCGTGCGTGCGTGTGTGTGTGAACCTTCACTCAGCCCCTCAGAGGACTGCTGGAGGGGAAAGGGCCAGAGCCTTTCAGAACCCCCAAGCAGCCTGTATTTGTACTAAAGGGAGCGAGCCTTTGGGGCACCATGGCCATCGCCCAGCCTCCAGGTAGGAGGCCTGCGTGTATGCTCGTGGGCGGGTCTGGAAGGAAGAGAGGTGGACAGGCCAGGAAGATATCCAGGAGGAAGAAGCGATTGCACCTGGAGCTGCATCAGACATGGTGGCTGGGTGGTTGGGCCCGCGGATCTGGGGCTTGGTGGCAAGCCTGGGCCAGGCACAGCAGGTCTCGGACAGTGGGGGGAGTGCCCCAGGCTCGGTGCACCTGGCCCCCTTCCTGCCGGCCCCTCGAGGCTCCGGCTCCAGTCACACCTGACCTTTGCACTGAGTTGACGCACATTCTCTCTCTTCTGGTTATGACCTGTTTCCCCTTGACTCTCCCTCCTTGTGAGGGCAAACGCCTGGGGCGATTGCTGTCTGGGCCACTCCCATCCCAGGACCCTGCTTTCCGAATGCAGCCCTGGCAGACACCTCCCACCCTCACCGGCTTTGATCTGGTCCCACCCATGAGGCACCAGGGGCTGATTTGTGAACTCAGAGTTCCTGGGCACCCCCCACTCGGCAGCCGGAGCCCAACTTAGGGCACCCCTGCGGGCCAGCCCCCTGCCCTGGCTGGCAAAAGCATGGGCCGAAGTTCCCAGGGGGTGCCGTCCCTGCCTGCAGCGGGTGAGGCCACCTCCCTCAGAGGCCACAATAAGGGGAGGTGGACGGAGCAGAGATGGAGCAGGACAGCCCTGCATGGAGCTGGCTGGTGCATCCACGGACCTTCGGCAGTACCCCCACTCTCTTTCTACCGCCCAGCCCACGTGGCACCGACGTCCACCTCCTGCCCTCTGCAAAGTCAGCCCATGGCCTCCTTGGGCCTGGCCTCCCACTGCTGGCTCGGACTCTCCCTCCTTCCCAAGGGGCTGGCTCACTTCCCACTGATGGCTTGGCTTCACCCTGAACCCTTTCTCTAGGTTGCTTCCCCACTGGGGTCCCGGGGACCTGCCCCCAGGAGGAAGCTGCCTCCGGTCTAGCCAGTGCCCCAAGCGCCCGCACCCCCGTGCCTCAACTGCCTTGACTGCCTGTCCTGGGCCAGCCTCAGACACGGGGAGACAGGATGGGGACAGCGCCAGCCAGGGGGGCCAGGGGCAACCTCCCCCTGCCCCTCTCCCTGCCCCAGCTCCTTCCCCTCCTTCGGGACTGCCGGCCTGTTGGGCCATGGCCCCTTGGCACATGGCCTCCGTGCCTGGTGAGCATTAGCTCAGAGGCCAGGGGCCTGGCAGGTGGCCAGAGACCCTCCTGTGGGGAAGAGACCTGGATCCAGGGGCAGTGAGGACCTGGCACAGGGCTTTGGTGATGTGTCCCCAGGGGCCAGGCTGTGTGGATTTGAGCAGGAGGCCCCTTGCCCCTGGGGGTGCTGTCAGCCGCGGCTGCGATCCCCAGGCCACCCCTCAAGGAGGGAGAGGGCGCAGGAGCCCTTCCCGATGACAGTGGCCCAGGGCAAGGCCTGCCCAGACCACCCTCTGCTCCCTGCTCTTGTAGCGGGTGATGGGCCTCTTCATTCATTGAAAAAATAGTGAAGCACCTCTGAGGTGTCACGTGCTGTGCTAGGTGCTGGTAGAAAAGGGAACAAAGCCAAGTGACTGTTGTTAAGGCGCTGACATTCAAGCAGGGCAGCCGGATGGTTACCCGGATGAAAGGCACGTTTCCCAAAGCTCAGGGTGTACCTGTGGCAGGTCCCCTCTACTGACTGGTGGGCCCCGGGTGGCCGTGGCCCAGCAGCTGTGAAGGGAGGGGGCTGGGCTCAGGCTGGCACGCCGCCCCCTGAAGCCCCCGCCCCCGTTGGGGAACCTCTGGGGCTCTCCCCTCCTTTTGCCTCTGGTTGAATGAACATTCTGCCTCACTTGGGTACGACGTTCACTCCTGCCTGCTGTGCCGTCCCCGGGTCTCCCCAGTCTCCCCGTCTTGACACGTAAACCCAAGGATGCCTCAGAGAACTGGCCTGTCGGGCTGGCCTGGGTCTCTACTGCTCCCCCCGCCCCCCGTCAAGGCCAGAGACCTTGGAGCTAAAGCTGCAGACAGACAGATAGATGGGCCATCAGGCCTGCAGGGAGGATGGTCATTGCTGAAAGAAAGGAAAGGGCCGAGGCCAGTGGGTTTGGTGACATGGAGGGCCTTGGCCAGAGCAGCGTCAGAAGAGGGGTGGGCGGCCATTGGCTGGGCAGAAGCCTTGGAGCAAGGGGATGGTGGCTGCAGGGGCTCCCGGGTGTCACCCAGCCTCGTGGTCGTGCGAGCGTACTGGGTGCCGCGCCGGGTCCAGGATCCCCGCTGCTCGAAGGCCGCCGGCCCTGCCCCGCGGCTGGGAGCAGTACCCCGAGTGAAGCCCTGCTGGGCTTGCCGGGGCCAGCAGCCCTCACCCCCCGCTGCTTCGAGGGGCTCTTTCTCACACCCCTGTCTCCCCCGGAGGAGTGTCCTGGGGCTGCCCTCACAGGCACCACGACGGGGTAACGACCTTCCTTCTATTTCTCTTCTGTCACTTCTAAGGACTCTTGCCATTGGATGTGGGCCCACCCTCATAATCCAGAATGATCTCATCTCCAGAGCCTTAACTTCATTACATCTGCAAAGACCCTTTGTCCTAATAAGGGCACATTCACAGGGGCCAGGATGTGGACCTATCTTCTGGGGGCTACTATTCACCCCGCCACACCCATGGTGTGTCGCACTCTCGGGCACCCGACTTCTGAGGACAACGGCTTGTGGGGTTCCTGGGTGGCCCCAGCCAGGCTGGAGGGCAGCGCTCTGTGGGGGGCTGTCACATAGCCACTGTCCAGCACGGAGCCAGATGGGAGTTCAGCCCCCAGAGGGGCCTGGTGTGTCTGCAGCTGGGCACGTGCACAGTTTGCTGTCTGAGCGGTCTCAGCGTGTGACTGAGAGGCCAGTGGGGAGGGCCCGGTGCCCTGCGGAGGGGCTGGCCTCACATGGGAGCAAGGACAGGCCATCTGGCGGGACGGGAGGGAGTGAAGGGCAATATGGGTCACGGAGATGGCCAGGGTGGGGGAAGAGCAAGCCTTTTGGAAGAGGGGCCAGCTACATCTTGAGAACCTTCTCGTAGGCTTCCTGCCGTCCTGCCCCCAAACCTTTGCTCACGAGGTCGCCCGATCCCGAGGCCCTGTGCCCTTGCACCCCCTGCCTGCTTCAGGGCTTCTCTGCAGGACGAGGGTTCTGCTCTCCACCCCCCACCCCGCTCCAATCCCACCAGCCTTGAAAATTATGCGGCCACGTAAATGCCATTCACAGTTAAGCCAAGCAAGCCATGGTTACTTTTCTTCTCTGCACAGCATTTTGTTTTCCCAGGAGTTAATAATTGTCCTCTGGCTGACTGTTTGCTTAGCTTCCCATGCACTTATCACTAATTCAACCCTAGACTCGTCCTGGTGTGTAAATGTTCTCTCAAGACGTTCAAACACACCACGCATTCAAGTGATTTCATCTTAAAGAAAATCTCTTGCGGCACAGCACCCAGGGTTTCCCTTTGCTGTCTCCTGGGAACCCCCCATGTTGCAGCCCTTAGTTTATGGTCAATTCCCCCCACCTTCCTTTTTTTTTTTTTTTTTTTTAATAACAAGCGTGTGTTTATGTACTGCTTGTGTAAAGTTTAAAAAATATATTTTAAAAGAGTGAGACTGGAGATCAGAAGCCCTGGCTTTGAGGCCTGCCCTCTGCGATCCCATGTGGCCTTGAGTAGGCCTCCCTGAGTCTTGCTTCCATGATCTATAGAACCGCAGGTTTTGACTGTGGTTATTCATTAATCCTTCATGTATTCATTCAACAGACATTGGTTTAGCAGTGACTCTTAAGAAAACTGTTTATTGCGGAAAATATCAGCCGTTAAGCAAAGGTGGAGAGAATCGTTAATGAGGCCCTGGGGACTGACCAACCAGTGTCAACAGTTATCAACTGGCTTGTATTTTTCCTTTAGACCCTTCTTTTTTTCATGGAGTATTTTGGGGACTTTATTATTTTGAAATAATTAGATTCACAGGAAGTTGCAAAGAAACGGGCAGGAGGCCGGTGTCCCACTCCCCAGTTCTGTGTTGATTTCTGCTGTACAACAAAGTGACTCAGTTATATGTGTGTGTATATATATATATATATATATTCTTTTTTATATTCTTTTCCATTACGCTTTATCACAGGATATTGAATATAGCTCCCCGTGCTCTACAGTAGGACCTTGTTGTTTATCCATTCTGTATATACTAGTTTGCATCTGCTAATCCCAAATTCCCACCCCATCCTTCCCCCACCCCTCTCCCCTTTGGCAACCACAGGTGTATTCTTTATGTCTGTTTGTTTCTTAGATAAGGTCCTTTGTGCCATATTTTAGATTCCACACAGAAGTGATATCATATGGTATTTGTCTTTCTCTCTATGACTTACTTCACTTAGTATGATAATATCTGGTTGCATCCACGTTGCTGCAAATGGCGTTATTTCCTTCTTTTTATGGCTGAGTAATATTCCAGTGTATATATGTACCACGTCTTCTTTATCCATTCCTCTGTCGATGGACACTTAGGTTGCTTCCATGTCTTGGTCATTGTGAATACTGATGCTATGAACATAGGGGTGCGTGTATCTTTTTGAATTAGAGTTTTCGTCTTTTTCTGGATATATGCCCAGGAGTGGGATTCCTGCATCATATGGTAGCTCTAGTTTTAGTTTTTCAAGGAACCTCCATACTGTTCTCCATAGTGGCTGCACCAACTTACATTCCCACCAAAGGTGTAGGAGGGTTCCCCCAAAGTGAACTTTTGACTGTGGAATAATTTTACTTCTACGCAGAAGTTGCAAAGATAGTACAGATGCTCCTGGATGCCCTTCACTCAGCTTCCCCTAATGTTAACACCTGGCCTCCCCAAGGTACGTTTGTCAAAACTGAGAAATGAACATTGGTACAATACCAGTAACTAAACTCCAGACTTCATTTAGATTTTGCCAGTTTTTCTAATCATGTCCTTTTCTGTTCCAGGATCCCATCCAGGATCCCACATTGTTTTTAGTCTGGAGCATTTGAAAATAAATTGTAGGGCTTCCCTGGTGGCGCAGTGGTTAAGAATCCGCCTGCCAATGCAGGGGACAAGGGTTCGAGCCCTGGTCCGGGAAGATCCCACATGCCGCGGAGCAGCTAAGCCTGTGTGCCACAACTACTGAGCCTGCGCTCTAGAGCCCGTGAGCCACAACTACTGAGCCCGCGTGCTACAACTACTGAAGCCTGCACACCTAGAATCTGTGCTCCACAGCAAGAGAAGCCACCGCAATGAGAAGCCTGCGCACCACGAAGAAGAGTAGCCCCCGCTCGCTGCAACTAGAGAAAGCCCGTGTGCAGCAACGAAGACCCAATGAAACCAAAAATAAATAAATAAAATAAATAAATTTATAAAAAAGAAAAAAGAAAATAAATTGTAGACATCATGTCATTTCACACATAAAGACATACCTATGGATTTCTAACAGATAAGGGCTTCTAAAAACAACCCCACAAATCGTGATCACACCTAATGACTGATATTAGAAATAGTCCTTAATGTCACTTAATACACACTTTCCTTGATTGTCTCAAGGATGCCTTCTTATAGCTGGTTTGTTCAGGTATGAACGCTAGCAAGGTGCCCACTTAGCTTGGGGTTGATTCGCCCCTCATGTCTTTTAAAATCTTGAAGAAGCCAACTCCTTCCTGAAGCATTCCTCACAGCCTAGATGTGGCTGATGGCGTCCTTGTGGTGTCTACTGTGTTCCTTTGTCCCCTGCATTTCCTATAAACTGGTAGTTAGAGAGAGAGGCGTGAGCAGATTCAGGTTAAATTTTGTTGGTAAGACGACTCCTCAGGTGGGGCTGAGGGCTTCCCATCCTATGCCAAGAGACACACCTCATCCAGTTGCCCACTTTCAAAGTCAAGATGGATTGGTAGATGCACGTGGGGTCAGCCTGATCCAGCAAATGTACACCTAGCAGTTTTAGTAGGCATTGATGATCTCCATCTAGGGCCATTATTTTGGGTTATGAACGGTGATTTTCTGATTCTATAATTCTTCCTGCATTTTCTAGTTGGCTCTCTGGATGCAGTGATTATGGTGGAGACTACTGGTTGCTTCTCTGTTGACAGATCCTTAGCTGGGCCCATGACCGCCTGAGTAAAGACTACACTTCTGAGCCTCCTTTACAACTGGGTGTGGCCACGTGGCCAGTTCTGGCCAGTGAGATTAACTGGGAGTCTTGTATAGCTCCTTCTGGGAGACACTTTTCAGAGATGCTGGTATTCTCCTTGTTCACCCCTTCCCCTATTTTCTTCCTCATCTCCATTCTGGTGCTATGGCTGGATCTCTGACTGCCATCTTGGATCAAGGCAATGAAGGCCACACTCTAGGAATTATGGAGCAGTGAGTTGGAATGATCTGGAAGGAATCTTTTTTATTTAAAATTTATTTTATTTTTATTTATTTATTATTTTTGGCTGTGTTGGGTCTTCATTGCTGCGTGCGGGCTTTCTCTAGTTGCAACGAGCGGGGGCTACTCTTTGTTGCGGTGTGCGGGCTTCTCATTGTGGTGGCTTCTCTTGTTGCGGAGCACGGGCTCTAGAGCACGTGGACTTCAGTAGATGCGGCACGCGGGCTCAGTAGTTGTGGCTCATGGGCTCTAGAGCGCAGGCTCAGTAGCTGTGGTGCACGGGCTTAGTTGCTCTGCAGCATGTGGGATCTTCCCGGACCAGGGCTCGAACCCGTGTCCCCTGCATTGGCAGGTGGATTCTTAACCACTGCGCCACCAGGGAAGCCCCTCTGGAAGGACTCTTGATCCCTAGTGATTTTGTGGAATATCCATACTGAGCGTCCTGAGCGTTTTACCTCTGGACTTCATTAACACACGAGACAAATAAATGTCTCTTGGCTAAGCCACTATTATTACGAGTTTTTTCTCATACGTGTAACTGAACCTAATCCTAACTGACAGAGGTGAAAACAAAACAGATGTGGTCCCTGTTATTATCTATTGTGGGGACAGCCATTTGATGGCACATTATTATTATTATTATTGCAAAACTATCTATTAAAGAAAAACACAAGGCCACCTTTCAACAAAAAACCAATGAGAGAAAGAGAAATTCATCTTAGATGAATGTATCCAGATTTTTGCAATCAGAAAACCAAGAAGGAAGCCGTTTTTATGTCAGTGTGGATGCAAGGTTTGTGACCTTTCAAAACATACACGTTTATTTCTGTTTCTTTCAGCATTATAAACTAGATGCTCTGCGTGACCTTTCTGATGAAAATAACTAAAATTGCTGAATAAAAGATTTAAAAATCATCCTTTTAAATGAACCAATTAGATGGTGAAAAAGTAAGGAATCCCAGACTCCAAAAATTCAATCAAGACAGAAACCCAGAGAGGTAAACAGAACACTGAGGCCAATCTTGAGAGCATTTGTGGACCCTGGTGACCTTGAGCTTCAGTTTTCATGGCCTCATAGATTGTGACTCCAGATATTGGAATGATCAAATATAAACTTTAAAATAACTAAGCATACGCTGTTCAAAGATATAAATGACAGCATTGATAATTATGGCAGAGAACTGGAGCTATAAAAAGAAGCTACTTGGGCTTCCCTGGTGGCGCAGTGGTTGAGAATCTGCCTGCCAATGCAGGGGACACGGGTTCGAGCCCTGGTCTGGGAAGATCCCACATGCCGCGGAGCAACTGGGCCCATGAGCCACAATTACTGAGCCTGCACGTCTGGAGCCTGTGCTCCGCAACAAGAGAGGCCGTGATAGTGAGAGGCCCGCGCATCGCGATGAAGAGTGGCCCCCGCTTGCCGCAACTGGAGAAAGCGTTGCACAGAAACGAAGACCCAACACAGCCATAAATAAATAAATTAATTAATTAAAAAAAAAAAAAAGAAGCTACTTAAAAATTCTAGAACTAAAATGACACTAACCAAAATTAATAAACAAATGGATGGGCATAATAGCAGAATACAGCTAAAGAGAGTATCAATGGACTGGAAGATAAGTCAGAAGGAACTATGCAGAATAAAGCAGGGAGAGACAAATGGACGGAAACTAAAAAGAGGGAGAAAGAGACAGGATATGTGAGAGCTCAACATATGTGTAATTAGAAGAGGAGAGACGAAGGGGGCATAACCAGTATTCAAAGGCATAATAGCTGAGAACTTTCCAAAAATGGGGGGGAGAACCTCAAACCACAAATTAAAGAGGGCTTAGAAGCTACATGCAGAATATATGAAGAGAAATGCACACTTAGGGATATCAGGGTAAAATAGCTAAAAACCAAAATACCGAATTGTGAAATGTTGAAAGCATTACGTTTGAGATCAGGTACAAGATAAGATTACCAGCTAATTCTTTTTGACATTGTACTTGAGTTCCTGGCTAGTGCAGTAGGGCAAGCCAAATTAAAAAAAAAGAAGATTTAGAAATTATTTGCAGATGGTGTGATAGTTTATGTAAAAACCCGAAGATTCTACAGATAAATTATTCAAATTAATAAGAAAATTTAGCACAGTTTCTGGATACAAAAATTAATATCTAAACATAAACAGGGACAGAATTTATAAACAAAAGAAACATAGCATTTACAATAGCATAAAATATCTATCTAGGAATAAATATAAAAAAAGGCATGCAATAATTTCTAAATTATGTAGAAATTTACAATCATTTGAAAGACATTGAAGGAAAGATTAAAAAAAACAATAGAAATATATGCTATGTTCATGGATTAGAACACATAATTTTTTCCCTTTAACTTTTTTTAAAATGTAATTTCAAATTTATGAAAGATTACAAGAATAGTAGAAATAAATGGAGGGGGAACATCTTCAACCTGATGAAGGGCATGTAGGAAAAACCCAGAGCTAACATTATACTTTATGGTGAAATACTGAAAACTTTCCCCCTAAGATCAGGAACAATACAAAGTTGTCTGCTCTTGTCACTTCCAGTCAACATTGTGCTGGAGGTTCTAGCCAAGGAAATTATGCAAGAAAAAGAAATACAAGTCGTCCAGATTGGAAAGGAAGAAGTAAAACTATCTCTAGTCACAGATGACATGATTTCGTATCCTAAAGACTCCTAAGGAATCCACTAAAAAATTGTTAGAATGAATAAATGAGTTGAGCAAGGTCGTAGGATACAAGGTCAAGGTACAAAAATCAACTGTGTTTCTATATACAGCAATAAACAATGGAAATGAAATTAAGAAAACGTTTTATTTATAAATCACAAAAAAGAATAAAATACTTAGGAATAAATTTAACAAAAGAAGGGCAAAGCTTGTACAACAGTATTTTGTTGAAGGACATTAAAGAATATCTAAATAAGTAGAAAGACATCCTATGTTCATGGATCAAAGGACTGATATTAAAGTGGCAGTACTCTTCGAATTGATCTACAGATTCAATACAATGCTTATCAAAATTCCAGCTGGGATTTTTGCAGAAATTGACAAGCCAACCCTAAAACTCACATGGAGATGCAAGGGATCCAGAACAGCCAAAACAAGCATCTTGAAAAAGAAGAACAAAGTTAGAACACTCACACTTCCTTATTTCAAAACTTCTAACAAAGCTTCAGGAATCAAGACTGTATGGTACTGGCATAGGGATAGACTTATAAATTAATGTAATAGAATCAAGAGTCCAGAAATAAACCCTTACATTTATGGTGAATTAATTTTTCGACAAGGAAGCCAAGACAATTCAATGGGAGAAAAAAATGCGCTTACAACAAATGGTGCTAGGACAACTGGATATCCACCTGCTAAAAAATAAAGTTGGATTCCTACCTCACACCATACACAAAAAGTAACTCAAAATGGATCAGAGACCTGAATATGAGAGCCAAGACTATAAAACTCAGAAGAAAACATAGGTGTAAATCTTCATGACCTTGGGTCAGGCAATGGTTCCTTAGACATGACACCAAAAGCAGGAGTGACAAAAGATAAAATACGTAAACTGAACTTCTTTTAAATAGTTGTGTGCTGCAAATGATACTATCGCGAAAGTGAAAAGACAATCCACAGAATGAGGGAAAATGTTTGCAAATCATATATTGGATAAAAGGGGATATAGCTCAGGGGCAGAGCATTTGACTGCATATATTGGATAAAGGACTTGTGTCTAGAATACAAAAAGAAATCTTACAACTCCACAATAAAAAGACAAATTACTCAAATCTAAAAATGGCAAAGAATTTGAATAGATATTTCTCCAGAGAAGATGTACAAGTGGCCAATGAGCACATGAAAGATGCTCAACATCATTAATCATCAGGGAAATGCAAATCAAAATCATCATGCGATACCACTCCATACCCACTAGAATGCCTGGAATCAAAAAGATGAACAGGGATTTCCCTGGCGGTCCAGTGGTTAAGATTCCTTGCTTCCAATGCAGGTGGCACGGGTTCGATCCCTGGTCAGAGAACTAAGATCCCACATGCCGCGCAGTGCAGCCAAAAGAAAAAAGAAAAAAAAAAAGACGAACAAAACATGTTAGTGAGAAAGTGGAGAAATTGAAACCCTCATACATTGCACTGCTGATGGAAAGGTAAAAGTTGTGCAGCTGCTTTGGAAGTTTGGCAGCTTCTCAAAATGTTGAACATAGAGTTACCATATGACCCAGCAATTCTACCCCAAAGTATAGTCCCAATAGGTAACTTGTATGGCATGTGAATTATATCTCACTATAGCTGTTAAAAAAAGAATAGTAGGGCTTCCCTGGTGGCACAGTAGTTAAGAATCCGCCTGCCAATGAAGGGGACATGGGTTCGAGCCCTGGTCTGGGAAGATCCCACATGCCGCGGAGCAACTAAGCCCGTGCGCCACAACTACTGAGCCTGCGCTCTAGAGCCCGTGAGCCACAACTACTGAGCCGGCATGTCACAACTACCGAAGCCCACGTGCCTAGAGCCTGTGCTCCGCAACAAGAGAAGCCACTGCAATGAGAAGCCCGTGCACGCACAGCAACGAAGAGTAGCCCTAGCTCACCGCAACGAGAGAAAGCCCTGCGGGCAGCAACGAAGACCCAACGCAGCCAAACAAAAAAAGAATAGTAGAGAGATTTCTTCTATACCTTTTGTGTAGATTCCCCAAATGCTGACATTTTACTCTCTTTGCTTTATTCTTGTCTCTTACATCTACACACACACACACATTTCTGAATCTTTCAAATCAATTAAGACACGATGGTCCTTTATCTCTAAATACTTCAGTGTGTATTTCCTAAAAACAAGGAACATTTTCTCAGCACAGTACAATTATAAAAATCAGGAAATTAACATTGATACAACACTATAATCTTTTCCTGTCCAGAGTTTGCCGATTGTCCCAATAATGCCTTTTCTAGAAAAGGAGCATCTCTGATCACGAATTGCATTCAGTTGCCATATCCCTGGAGCAGTTCTTTGGTAGTTGTGTTTTATGGCATTGACATTTTTCAAGGGCGTAGGTCAATTATTTGGTAGAATATCCTCTGTTTTGGTTGGTCTGATGTTTCCTCGTCGTTAGATTTAGGTTTTGCACTTTTGCTAAATCTGGAGGCACACAGTGGTGGTTTGTCCCATTACTGGTGAAGGTAACTCTGATGACTTCGTTAAGGTGGTGTCTGCCAGGTTTCTCCCCTGGTGAGTTGCTATTATTTTCCATTTGTGTGTGTGTGTGGAGGGGACATTTTGAGACTACTTAAACATCCTGGTCCTTGTCAAGCTTTCACCCACCAGTTTTTTCAGTCATTGATCATTCTTGCTTGAATCAATCATTACTACAATGGTTGCCAAATGGTGCCTTTCCAGTTCTATCATTCCTTCTACATTTATTCTTTGGCTTCGACTGCGAGGAAGAGCTTCCCTTCTCCCCACTTACTTATTTATTTATATCAACGTGGACTCATGGATTCCTTACCTTCTGGAGGGACAAGATGTCCTAAGCTCTTCCAGACCTTCCCTGGCGCCCATTCTTACAATCAGCCATTTATCCTATGATCCTTACTTCATTTTGAGTGGATAATTATTGCAATTAGAAACCTATTAGGAAATTACACACACACATACCCCACGTGCATATAAGTGTATATGCACACATTCATGCATATATGTAGATGTATATCTATGGATATATGTACACTTCCACACATCTGTATTTATTATCTATCATCTATCATCATTTAATGTCGATCTATCTGTCTATCTCTCTATCAATTACCTATCTGTCTCTCTCTCTCTCTCTCTCCACGAGTTCATACTGACATCTCTAATTCCACATTCATTCTAGCCTTCTTCCCACATGCTTACTTGTAACTTCTTTCTATCATTGAGAAAGCTGGCTCCCATCGTCCACAATTCATTTTTGTATTTGCTCAACCCTCGAATACTCAGCAAGCAGTTTCAGAATTGTCAACTCATGTCTCTGCAAACAAGAAAACTACTCTCTGGAGTTCAATATTTGTTTCTAGTTCTTTGTCTTTAGCTTAAGGGCAGATAGGCCAAGGACTCCGTTCAAAGGTTACCTGGCTTAGTTCGTTTCTTCCCCTCCGGGGTGGTTATACATTGTTTGATGTATGGTTTGGTTCATTGGATTTTGTTTGTATTTCATTTTTAGGATATTCCCCCCCCGCCCCCGTCCTTGTGATTTTATTTATTTTAGGTAATTTGAAGTTTGGATGCTGTCTGTCTTCTAGTTATGCTGAGGGCATGGGTTTTGTGTGGTTTTATTTGTTCTTGTTTTTTTAATTGATTTTTGTTTGGAAGCTATGCTGAGAGTTCCAGATATATGGACCCCTCTGCCATTATCTTGGCTACCCAGAATGCTCCAAAAAAATCAATGTTTTGAATATGCCAGCCCTTTCCCATTTGATTTATAGATCGAATACAGTAGTAATCTAAATGCCATTAAAAAAATAAAAACTAAATGCTATTTTTAAAATGGAGCTTGACAAGGTAGTTCTTAAGAGCAAATGGCCAGGCAGAGCTGAGACGCTCCCGAGGAAGGAGGTGGAGGGAGCTGCCTTAGCAGATTCTGAGACGGATTCTAAAGGTACAGCGTTTAAGCCGCTGCGGTGTTAGCAAAAGGAGGGACAAACAGACCAAGGGGACAGAATAGAGAAAGTGGAAGCAGACGAGCCACGTGGAGAAATTCAATGTATGACAAAGCTGGCATTGCAGGTCAGTGGAGAGAGGAGATGTTTTTCAATGAATAATCCTGGGACAATTGGCTATCCACATGGAGAATAACCACAACCACATCAGGCGTTGGCAAGCCTGGGGAGCCACGAGCAAAGTCAGATACCGCAGGTCGGCCTGGCAATCGGTGCAAGCCTTGGGGATGCGATTCGTCCTTCCTTAGCGGAGTGGAGGACGCGTGTGGCCTGTGGCCCAGGGGCCTCCACCTGCATGTGATCACCAGAGAAACTTGTGCTGAGCAGCCCTGTTTGTAACAGCACGAAAGGTGGAATCAACCCCACCGTCCATTAAGTTGACAACGGGACGCAACGGGTGGAGGTTAGTCCCGCAAGAGAGTGAGTACGCAGGGGCTGGTGGCATCATTCTTCCCACTCACACACGTTTTGTCAATATTCTTTTGTGTCTTCTCTACATCTAATAGAAACAATTTTAAAGACTAAGAGTTCTGCTGAATTACCTCTGGCGAGGCACCGGGATCCTGTCCTGGCTGGAAACCTCAGAAGCCGCCCTCAGGCCCTGGCGTCTTCCCAGGGAGGAGGGCCCGGTGCTCTGACCCTGCAGTCCTGGTCACAGCAGCTGGAACCCCGGGTAAGGCGGTACCCGCGGTTAAAGTGCTGAAGGACTGCTGCAGCCATCAGTAAACTGTAGCTCAGATGCTCCCTGCCTGCTGCTTCCCTGCCCCCATCTCGATCCTGTAACTAGAGCTTGTGCCAGGCCCAGCAGAGGCCCCCTGAGACCCTGCTCTCGCCCGGCCCGCATGCCTGGGCACCCCCACCCCAGGTCAAGTGCGAGGAACATTGGAACCGCCTCTGCTGTGCAAGGGCCCAGCACCCCTTCTCTGGGAGGAGGGAAGGGTCAAGGTTACCTCCGCCCACCGGATCCATTTGCCACCCTGCCCACAGCCAGTTTACCTAACGACCAGTTCACCACTTCGCCTAATTACCAGGTCACCTCCAAGCCTGAATTTGGAATTCAAATGAAGGAACTTATTTCCACCTTTTATTCTAACAGTGGCTCCAGCTTAATCAGTTCTCTAATGATCAATTTGCCTAATTAAAAAAAAATTAAGCATTTTGAAACCAGTTCACCGACGGCCCTTCTGTCTCTGTGGTGTGTTTCCAAGGATTGCTTTGCGCTGGGTTAGGGGTGACTGGCTCTCCTGGGGGCTCTCTTGCTTCTTCTTTCAAAAGTAGACGTGTCTGGCTGTGAAGCGTTTCCTAGAGCTGCCCGGCCCGGGTCTGTCCAGTGAAGGGGCAAGTGGGGTAGCGAGGTACTGCCCTCGGCTGCCTGTTACGTCTCACTATATCCAATCCACAAAGGGAAACAGGGTCAGGAGACACGAAGTGATGTACAAAATACCTTAATAAAATATACTTATTCCTAGAACAAAACAACTTTAGGGAAAGATCTTTATATCAAAAGGCAAAAAAGTCTTTAAAGTACTCCAGAGATAAGAAAAGAGAAAAGGACCTGTCTGGACCCAGCGGCTCTGCTGTCCCTGGCCCTTGACCCTGGGCAGGTCACACCAGCCTCCTCTATAACATGGGGCAAGAATGGTGTGTCCTTCACACAGGTGAGGAGTTAATCGGGTTAATCCATTCACTGTTTACCGTGGAGCTGGCCTGGAGATCCACTTTAACTGCTGTAGAAACACAGATTAACACGAGCTACTCTTAGAGGAATGCTTTGCTTTCTTTCCTTTTTTAAAATTCTTAAAATGCTAAAAATCTGGGAGAAAATCAGGCCTGATAGCCGCAGACGCAGCCTCACGGTAGCTTCCAGATGCAACCTCGCTGCCTCCCCATGACTTGTTTCTGCTCTTCCCTCAGCCTGCAGAGCTCCACCCAGGCCTCTAGATCCTCCTCTGCACCAGCACGCTCCCCTGGGAGCCTTCCTTGAGCCCCCTGCTCCGTGCCCCACCAGGAGCCTCTGGCATCTTTGGAGGGCAGGGCCTGTGCCCCTCTTGCAGTCTCCCCCTCCCTCCCTCAGAAGCTGTTAATGGTCTAATGGTGGGAGGGATAATCCCCAGTCCAGTGAGGGGTGGCTCACAGAGTGTCACTTGGGGAGAAGGACCCCCCTGCTCTTCCCAGCTGCCTTCCAAGCAGGAAGTGAGGTGTGGGGAGAGCTGGGTACGGGGCCCCGGGAATGGGGGTGCACACTGGACTCACAGTGGGATTTCTGGAGGCAGGAGGCTGGCTGGAGGGGCCCCCAGCTGGACCAGGAGGGACTGAGGGTGTGTGCTGAGAAGGAAAGGCTGGGTCACCTGTACCCCGCTCTCCTCTGCCTTGAGAGCAGGAAGCTTGGGGGCCAGAGGGCCGAGGTTGGGAGAGGAAGCTGGGCTGTGGACACGGGTGGGACCCCAAGAGGACAGGGCTGGCCGGCCCCAGAGAGTCCTTAGCAAGGAGGGGCTGAGCCCACCCTGGGAAAGGGGTGACCCCCTCGGCAGGAACCACAGTCAGGGATGGGGCACCCTTCCCCCCTCGACCTTGGGCTGGTGGCACAAGACAAGGCTGGTTGGCCCCAGCCTCAGGACGGGAGGTTAGGACGGGAAGGGAGGTCACACCACCCTTGTCTCCATTCCGGTCCGTTCCAGTCCTGGGGATGGGGATGGGGATGGGGAGCTTCAAATGGGATGTGAGCCTGGGCTGAATTTTAATTGCCCAAAAGGACCAGAAAAGTTAATGGTCGGGGTGAGCGGCTGGGGGTGGGGGAAGGTGCCAGAACACACCGTGAGTGGCATAAACAAACCCTTATAGTGAGTTACACCAGCGGGGAAAGGTCTGGAATTGACGGTGGAGCCCCAGGAAGTGCCAGAGGGGCTGCAGGCCCAGGTGTGATTCCTGTTCCGGGCTCTGGGTGCCCAGCCCCAGGCCAGGCATTGAGGTGGCCTCCTCACCCTTCCCCTTAGATGCGGCCAGCGGGTGGGCCTGGGCTGGCGTTGGCACAGGGCAGAGCGGGGGCCTGGGGGCAGGATGGCAGCACCCCAAGAGACCTTTCCCAGAACTGAGGCTATGGGGGCAGGGTGGGACCCCTGAGTAGTCTCAGAAACTGAGTAGAGAGAGGGTCCCTGAGTCGGCACAGTGGCCGCCTGCAGGTTTGGGGACTAGAGGGGCTCAAGTTCTTACCTACTTTCCGGAGAGGGTGGCGGGCTACCAGGGGTGGGCAGGCCTACAGGGCATCCTCGGGCCCGTGGAGAACAGACCGGGCCCACGGGGCTCCCAGCTCAGAGGTACTAGCAATTTCCTAGGTTCCAAACTGCAGGGTGCGGAGGAGCGGGACCCCAGAGTCTGTTGTGCTGTGCAGGCTGGGGACCCCCAAGATGTCCCTCCGTGGGGAGGACAACCGAGGGGCTCTCCCCCTCACTGTGTTCTTCTGGCCAAAAGAGAAATGGGCTCCTCTGTCCCAAGAACCCATGCCCAGGGCCCAAACCAGCGGCGCCTCCTGCCCAAGCACGTGTTGGCTTTAGCATTTCGATTTTTTCCTGTGTACTCTTTTTGCAAGGCCCCTCCATCTGGGCACTCAAGGAGTATACAATGCCCTGACGCTTACTCTCTGCCGCAGGGGGAGATCTCTGGGACTGGGTTTTCTCGCCGTGTCGCTGGCTTCTGGCTGCCACGGCTGCACTCCCAAGCAGCACCAGCATCCCGTTGCGGGAAATGGCTTCCACCGCTCCCGCTGCCTGGTAGCCGAGTGGAAACCATGGCAACAGGAAGCAGGGCGGCTCTTCCCGTCACCCCGTAGAAAGGGCAGCCTATTTCTGGGACCTGAGCCCAGTTATTCACTAGTTCTGCATTTTGATGTGCATTTCAATTCTCGAGAGCTGGCTTTGAGGGTGCTGGGCCTGAGTTTGGGGGGGCTGGGTAAGTGACCTGCTCCCCTTCTTTCTCTGAAGGAGACTGAACTCCTGGCCCCCAACAGGGCCGTTTGTGCCGCCACAAGACTCAATCTGTAGCGTCCAATCGGATCCCTTCTTCTGCCTGAACAGGGGGAGATGGGTGCTTTGGGCGTGACTGGGGTGGAACCAGGACCCACTGAGGGGTCCCCACACTGCATGACCTCTTCCTGTTCTGAGAGCCTGCTTCCCTGTTTCCATCAGAGAGGAACCTTTGAGTCGCCCTGGCAGCGGGCAGGAGGCTCCGACATGGTTGCGGAAGAGAGTCGAGTTTCTTCAACCCAGCAGTGAGCATGTCCCCAATACTCCTGCACACACACACACACACACGCACACGCACACACACATGCACAAACGCACATGCACACTCCAGCGGTGTGGTCTTTGGTGTAGTCGACTCTGCCCCCTAGCGGCAGGCTGTGGCCAGCACACTGGGCTCGGGGGCGGGGCAGGCTGCCACCCGACTCACTGGGATTCCTTCCAGCCTTGACTTAGGAGGGGGGTCTTTGGAGATGAAGGAGACAGAGAGGAGACTGGTCCTTTGATGCTAGGTTCAAGGAGAAAACTGCAGGCTACGGTTGGGGTGAGAGAACTTTCGAGAGCATCCCAGGAGGGGATCGCAGCTGGCCTCCACCAGGCCATTCTTTCCACCTGCCACCTGCCACCCTCTCCTTGGGTGATCACAGCCCCTCTCATGGCTGTCCAGGCCTTTCCCCTTGGGCTGTCCCAAACTGGGGACAGCTTCTTGATGGCTCCCCTCCTCCTCCCCAATACCCAACTCCTCACCCATCCTGGGGGGTTACATCCCAAATAGATTTTAAATAATCCACTGCGATAGGCAGAATTTGGGCTTTTGTGACCTTGGCCCTCTGATGTCACGCCCATGAATATGTTACACTGCATGGCTGAGGGGACTTTGCAGATGTAATTAATGCTACTAACCAATTGACCTGAACATAGAGAGATTAGCCTGGATTATTGGCTGGGCCCAGTGTCATCACAGGAGCCCTTAACAAGCAGAGCTTCGCCGGCTAAGGCCAGAGGGGAGTCAGAAAGATTCAAAGATAATGAGAAGGACTCCACTCGCCACTGCCAGCTTGAAGATGAAGGGGCCACGAGTCAAGGAAGCAGTGAACTCTGTCCTTCAGCCTCAAGGAGATGGATTCTGCCAACAGCCTGAATGAACTTGGAAACAGAGCCTCCAGATCAGAGCCCAGCCCCATCGGACATCTTTTGTTTTTATTTTGAAATTATTATAGATTCACAGGAAGTTCCAAAGACAGTACAGGGAGGTCCTCCATACCTTTCCCCCAGCTTCCTCCATGCTGACATCTTACATAACTACAGTGCAGTAGCCAACTGGCTCTGAGGTCAGGGTCGGGGGTCTTCACTCAGGACAACCTCCTTTACCTTCCAGGCAGAGTTGCCCTAGGGCAGTAACAATTTCAGGGTTCTCTTCTGGCTTTCATTTTTTAAAAATACAGCTTTATTGAGATATAATTTACATACCAACTCACCCATTTAAAGTGTACAATTCAATGGTTTTAGAATCTTCACCACCATCACCATGTGGTTGTGCAAACATTACCACTCTCTTAGCCCAGAACATTTTCATCACTCACAGAAGGAAGCCCACACTCACTGAGTAGTCACTTCCTAGTTCCTCTCCCCCAAGCCCCTGGCAGCCATGACTCTCCTTTCTGTCTCTATGGATTTGCCTATTCTGACCCTTCATATAAATGGAATCATACAGTATGTGACCTTTTGTGTTAGGCTTCTTTCATTTACAATGCTTTCAAAGTTCATCCATGTTGTAGCCTGTATCAGTATTTCATTCCTTTTCATGGCCCAGTGATACTCCATTGTATGGATAGACCACATTTTATTTATCCAGTCATCTGTTAATGGACATTTGGGTTGTTTCGACTTTTTGACCATCAAGAATAAATCTGCTGTGAGTATTCATGTACAAGATTTTGTGTGGCCATATGCTTTCATTCCTCTGGGGTAGATACCTAGGAGTGGAATTGCTGTGTCGTACGGTAGCTATGTTTAATCTTTTGAGGAATTACCAAACTTTTCCGTATTGGCTGCACCGTGTTACGTTCCCACCAGCAATGTATGAGGGTTCCAATTTCTCCACATCCTTGACAATTCTTGTTATTATCTCTTTTTATTTATAGCTACCCTAGTTGGTGTGAAGTCGTATCTGGTGGTTTTGAGTTGCTTTTCCTTAATGTCAAGTGATGAGCATCTTTTCATAAACTCATGGCACATTGGATATAGTCTTCAGAGAAATGTCTATTCAGACCCTCTGCCCCTTTTTAATTGGGCTATTTGCCTTTTTATTATTGAGTTGTAATCACTCTTTATATATTCTAGACACAAGCCACTTACTGCTGTCTGACTTGCAGATAGGTTCTCTCATTCAGTGCACTGTCTCTTCACTTTCTTAGTGGTGTCCTTTGAAGCACAGAACTGTTTAATTTTTTTTTATATAATTTAAAAAATAATTTAAAAATTTTTATTTATTTATTTATATTTATTTTTGGCTGTGTTGGGCCTTCATTTCTGTGAGAGGGCTTTCTCTAGTTGTGGCAAGCGGGGGCCACACTTCATCACGGTGCACGGGCCTCTCACTGTCGCGGCCTCTCTTGTGGCGGAGCACAAGCTCCAGATGCGCAGGCTCAGTAGTTGTGGCTCACGGGCCTAGTTGCTCCGTGGCATGTGGGATCCTCCCATACCAGGGCTCCAACCTGTGTCCCCTGCATTGGCAGGCAGACTCTCAACCGCTGCACCACCAGGGAAGCCCAGAACTGTTTAATTTTGAGGAAGTACAATTTATCTACTTTTTCTTTTGTTGCTTTAGTTTTTATGAACAATGTATCTACTTTTTCTTTTGTTGCTTTAGTTTTTATGAACAATGTATCTACTTTTTCTTTTGTTACTTATGTTATTTATTTGTATCATATCTAGGAAACCACTGCCTCATCCAAGTTCACAAAGATTTATGTCTCTGTTTCTTAAAAGAGTTTTACAGTTTCAGCTCTTACATTTGGGTTTATGACCCATTTTGAGTTAATTTTTCTATATGGTATGAGTCTGGGCTCCAGCTTCATTCTTTTGCATGTGGCTACTATCCAGTTGTCCCAGCACCATTTGTTGAAGAGACTATTCTTTACCCATTGAATGTCTTATCACCCTTGTTGGCAATCACTGAACCAAAGCAGTATGGGTTTCTTTCTATTCCATGGATCTATACCTCCATCTTTGTGCCTGTACTACATAGTCTTGATTCCTGTAGCTTTGTGGTAAGTTTTAAAATCAGGAAGTGCGAGTCCTCCAACTTTGTTCTTTTTTGAGATTGTGTTGGCTAGTTTGGGTCCTTTGCATTTCCATATGAATTTTAAGATGGGCTTGTCAATTTCTGCAAAAAAGCCAGCTGGAATTTTGATAGGGGTTGCATTGAATTTGTAGATTAATTTGAAGAATATTACCATTTTAACAATTTAAATCTTTTGATATATGAACATAAGATGTCTTTCTAGTTAGATCTTTTTTTTTTTTTTTTTTTGGCTGCGTTTGGTCTTCGTTGCTGCGTGCGGGCTTTCCCTAGTTGTGGCGAGCAGGGGCTACTCTTCGTTGCGGTGAGTGGGCTTCTCATTGCGGGTGGCTTCTCTTGTTGTGGAGCACAGGCTCTAGGCACGTGGGCTTCAGTAGCTGTGGCATGCAGGCTCAGTAGTTGTGGCGCACAGGCTTAGCTGCTCCGCAGCATGTGGGATCTTCCTGGACCAGGGCTCGAACCTGTGTCCCCTGCATTGGCAGGTGGATTCTTAACCACTGCGCCACCAGGGAAGTCCCTAGATCTTTAATGTCTTTCAATAGTATGTTGTAGTACAAGTCTTGCCCTCCTTTTGTTAAATTTATTCCTAGGTATGTTATTCACTTGATGCTTTTATAAATAGAACTGTTGTCTTAATTTCATTTTGGTTTGTTCATAGGTAGTGTATAGAAATACAGTTGATTCTTATATACTGATCTTGTATACTACAACTTTGCTGGACTCATTTATTAGCTCTAATAGTTGTGTGTGTGTGTGTGTGTGTGTGTGAGTGTGTGTGTCTTTCTTAGGATTTTCTCTATATAAGATTGTGTCATCTGTGCGCAGAGGTAGTTTTATTTCTCCCTTTCCAGTCTGGATGCACTTTGTCATTATTCCATTTGCTTGCCTTCAGCCTAATACTGTAACTCTTCTGATAGTTGTCTCCACATCACCAGACAACTGGCTTTCCCGGCTGTTTCTTCATCTAGCAATTTAGACCATCTCTACTGACTGCCTGCCAAAAGAGTTGAGGGCTTGATTTCCTTGCCCAGTGAACAAATAGCAAAGACAAGATCTCTGGCTGACCTCACCCATCCTTTTCCCTGAGTCCCTTTCTGGGTGTATGGGGGTGGTGTACAAAGTGTGACACCTGAGGCCGTGGGCTAAGGTGCCCTTAGAGTGACCCTGCCAAATGGGTGTCCCACACTCCTTCCAACGTGAACAGATATTGGACACCTCCCTCCACCCCCGCAGCTGATTTGACCAAAGGTGGCTTCCTGTTTCGGAAGGGTGTGTTCATAAATGAGGCTCATCCAGTCAGATTCTCCCTCTGGACTTAGACCCTTAGAGACAGAGTTGGTCAAATGATGGTGGGCACGTGAGTAAAATCTGGGCTGCGCTGTCCCTATGGCCAAAAATATGGCAGTGAGGAAGCCAGCTGGAGGGTGGGGATGGCAGTGGGTCTGGCCCTGAGTCTTGGCGATCCCAAACACAGGAAGGGCTCTGCTGGCAGTGACCCCGAGAGGGTCTGGTAGAAACACCTAGAGGGCTGGAGCTAGAGAGGCATACAGGAGAGAGGGGCCTGGCAAGGACAGGAAAAGTGGTGAGAATTTCACTTTCTAACCTCAGTGGGGGCCACTCAGGATGGCAAGGAAAGAACTGCTCCAGGAGTTAAAAGCCCCCCATTTGGAGTGGCATCCACGTGCTGCGTGGCCTTGGGAAGCCACCTGACCTTCTTGGATCTGATTCCTTCATCTGCAGTCTTTTCATCTCTTTTATTTCCCAACTCCCTGGGGTAGAGATTATGCCTCCTCAGGCCTTCCTCCCTCCACCAGCAGAGCCTGTGAGGGGCCCACAGATGCCCACAAACTCGGTGACTTCAACAACAGAAATGGATTCTCCCCCATCTGGAGGCCAGACATCTGAAATCAAGGGGTTGGCACGGCTGTGCTCCTTCCGGAGGCTCTAGGGAAGGACCCTTCTGCGTCTCTTCCAGCATCTGGTGGTTCCAGGCATCACTCGGCTTGTGGCCACATCACTCTAAGCCCTGCTGACATCATTCACCCCATTTCGGGACTTTGAGGGTCTGTGAGTTCACTTGTCTTTGAAGAGCTCCCTGGCTCCAGCTCTGCTCCGCCCTCTGACTTTCTTTGCTGGCCCGTCTTCCGGCTCTTCTTTGAAACCCCTTCTCCCCACCAGAGGGTTTTGTCCTTGCTGGCACAGTCGTGCATGGTAGTTTTTTAAATAACAGCTTTATGGGGATATAAGTCACATACCGTAACATTCACTCATTTAAGCTGTGCAGTTCAACAGTTTTTAATACATTCACAGAGTTGTGCATCCATCACCACAATCTAATTCCAGGACATTTTCATTACCCCCTCCAAAGAACCCTTGTGCTCGTTACCTGTCACCCCCATGGCTCCCCAGTCCCTGGCCCCTACTGATCCACTTTCTGTCTCTTGATTCGTAGCATCTGTTTGTGCACGTCTGTAGCTGGGATGCGTTTTCTGCCCCTCACGCCGACTCTCAGCCCTTCTCCTGAGGCCCAACTTGGCCACACATGAGTGCTCAGAGCTCCCGCCATTTTTCTCTCTGTTGAGTCTGTCTTTACTCAAAACTCGTTTAGTCAAAAGGAAATAATCCCAGGCAGTAGGTTAACCAAGAACCGTAATCCCACCAGCGTCCACACTTGTGAGGAAAGTTCCATGTTCTTTAATAAAATCAAGCCCTGACTTGCCAGGTAAACAGAGCTGCGTTCTGGCAGCCAATATGGCTCTTGCAGGCTCGGAGAGGGAAGGGCACTGATCAGACTTCGCTTTTACAAAAGTCGCTCTGTCTGGAGAGGGAGGGGTGGGGGGAGGGTAAGGCTACAGGCTCAGCAGGCGCTCCGCTGACCACGGGGGGAGGGGAGAAGAGGAGCCAGGAGAACAGGGACCCACAAGCAGAAAGCGTTTGGGGCAGGAAGCAGTGTGCTGTGGTCACTCTGCGGAGACAGGATGGACCCCCACCCAAATTTGGTTTGCATGTGGAGACTGATGGCCCACACTCATCAGGAGGTTATGAAAGGGTCCTTACTCAGATACTGAGGCCCCCGAGGTGGTGGGAAAATGGCTTGCGAGCACGGAAAGGAGACGGGTGGGGTTCTTTGTCATGGTTGGGGCTGGGGTGAGGGTTCCTGGGTGGGGCTTGAACTCCCCTCTGGTGCCAAAGGACGGAGCCCCCCGGGTTTTCTGATCAGCTGGCCCCGTCGTGGGGCACGAGGGCACGGAGAGGATGAGGCTTCAGAGCTGTCGGCAGTGAGACATCCAAGCGCGGAGCCAGACCCTGCACCAAGCGGTCAACTGCAACAAGTGCTGCGGGGGGCAGGCAGCTCAGAGGTGACACTTGACCTTGGCGAGCGCTATGGTCCGAATGGGCCCTCCCCCAAACTGATATGGGAAAGTTCGAAGGCCCAAGGTGATGGTACCGGGAGGTGGGGCCTTTGGGAATTGATGAGGCAGAGCCCTGTGGAATTAGTGCCCTTATAAAAGAGGCTCTGGGGACTTCCCTGGTGGTCCAGTGGTTAAGGATCCGCCTTCCAATGCAGGGGACGTGGGGTCGATCCCGGTCGGGGAACTAAGATCCCACATGCCGCGGGGCAACTAAGCCTGCCCGCCGCAACTAGAGAGCCCGCATGCCGTAACTAAGACCCGATACAGCCAAATAAATAAATATTAAAAAAAAAAGAGGCTTCAGAGAGCTCCCTTGCCCCTTCCGCCATGTGAGGACACAGCGAGAAGTTGGTTATCTGCAACCCAGAAGAAGGTCCTCCCCAGAACCCAACCATGCCGGCACCCTGACCTTGGAATTCCAGTCTCCAGACGGTGAGAAATCAATGTCTGTGGTTTATAAGCCCCCCAGTCTGTGGTGTTTTGTTACGGTAGCCTGAATCGACTAAGAGGAGGACGGGGTGCAGGTGGGGTGGGGGGCCATACACGTATGGCCCGGAAGGCGCCAGTGGAGAGGGGGGAGGGAGGGATGAAGTGGTGACAGTGGAAAGAGAAGTTTCCAAGGACAAGTGGCAGGGCTGGCCTTGGACCAGGCTGTGCTTCCGCTGACCGCCCCTCGGGTGGAGGCCCCTGGGGATGAGGCGGGCAGGGCGGGCACTTTGGAGATCACCGCTGCCTTTGAAGACCACGTGGGCTTTCCCGAGGTCCCACCTGGGCACAGGCTTTCCTCTGCACCCTGAACACCTCTACCCCTTCTCTGCCTCATCCTGTGAGCTTCAGTGTGACCTACTCATTCACTCTCTCATTAGGTGACAGCACCATTGGGAGAAGGAGGCTGCGGTTTACTTAGTGTCAAGGCGCACAGTCAGGGGGTAGATAAGGAGGCGTTGGCAAATATCAGAATCCTCTCCTGAGATCAGGTCCGCCCTGCCTTTATTGATCATCCTCTCTGGGCAGGGACTGGAGATGATCCCCAGGTGAGGTCAGGGGAGGGGGGATGAGAGTGGAGATGCCACCTTTGGGAGTGGTGACAGGTGGCAGGGAAGGGAGGGCCCCCGTGGTGGGTGTGGCTTGCCCGTGGGAGAGGAGACAGTGCCTCGAGGTTTGCTGGCTCCAGTTGGTGGCCAGTGAATGATTCATTTATCAACTGCTGTGCCCAGGCTGCCTGCCAGGAGGGTGCCCTGTGACCCAGTGCTTTCAAAATTAATGTGTTCTTTGAGTCATTCCCTCGAGTCACATTCACAGGCACCTACTGCTCGCTGAGCCCAGACTCCTCACACTACAGAAGGCCCAGGGGAGAAGGAGGAGTCCCAGCAGGGCTGTTTAACCAGCAAACAGCAGGCCAGAAGGTGACAGGCAGGCCGCTGGGCCAGGGGCCACAGGGAAGAGTGATATGATCTGGGTGTGTGCGTGCGTGTGCACATGTGCACCTGAGTGTATGTGGGGGGAGTGTCTGACTCGTGTGCGTGCATCTGTGTGTGCGTGCGTTGGGGGGGGGGCGTGTGCATTATGCACAGATGTGGGGAGCTCGGAGGCAGTGGCCCCATCTCCCAAGACCCATAGCCCCTTTAGGAGGGGAGAGGGTGGCGCCGCTCCCGGCCCAGGGACAGACAGCAGCCAGCGACAGAGTGCTCAAGGCATGACAGGGGTCAGCAGCCCAGGAGGCTGGGGGCACCAAGCCCCTTCACACGCGTGCACACGCATGCCCACACAGAGGTACTCAGCCCAGAGGGCCTGCCCCTTGCCCTGGACAGAGACAGAAAAGGAGAGACACAGACACAAGGGAGGAGGCCACGTGAGGAGGGAGGCAGAGACTGGGGTGATGCGGCCACAAGCCAAGGGACGTCTGGGGCCACCAGAAGCTGGAGGACAAGGAAGGATGCTGCTATAGAGCCTCTGGAGGTAGTATGGCCCTGGTGACACCCTGATTTCAGACATCTGGCCTCTAGAATCGTGTGAGGATAAAGTTCTGCTGTTTTAAGCCACCTAGGTTGCTGGTCATTTGTTACAGCCGCGCCAGGAAACCAACCCAGCTGGTGTGGAGAGAGGGCTGGGGGAGGGGGAGCTGAGTAGGGGGGTGGGGGCTGAGGAAGGAGATTAAGGTTGGCCTCAGTGGGTGGGTGGGAAAAGGTGGCTTTTTTCCTCTCAACATTCCCAGCTCTCTCAAATCATAGCAATTGTCTGACTGTATCAGAATACCCAGAGTAACTCTCTGTCACTAGCTTGGGGGTCCCTTTGGTGTTCTACATCCCTGACTCCTGACGCAGTTTCCTACTTGTGGAAGCCACAAACGAAACGTGGGAAGTCACTGTGAGCTGGACATTCAACAACATTCATTCAGCAAACATTTATTAAGCTCCTACTGTGCTGCCAGGCTGACAAGTCGAGCAGCAGCCAGATCCCCAAGGGATGCTGGGCCCCTGGAAGACCCTGACGCAAACAGCCCTCATGCCCTCATTCCGTTAACAGCATTTCCTTCGGGGCTCATCTGTAGGTCTGGGAAACTCTGACAAACCTGGATTCGGGTTGTACGAACACTGACATTGAACCCCACGTCTTCTCCAGTTGGGAGACACCGATGTGAGTTCCGGTAAGCGACCCTCCGCCCCCGCCCCCCGCCGCGGCTTGGCAGACAGCCAGCCCTCCCCGTCCTGAACCACGCTGGGCCACCAGCCCGGAGGGACACCTTAGTCGGACCGCAGGGACTTGTAGCTCAGGTGCCGGGGAGGGTGGTATTTTCGCGCCCTGACCCTAGGACTGTAACGTCACTTCGCCCTGGAGGAGTAGCCCCGCCGGTTCCGGTTGCCGCCATTCGGCTCCCGAGGGCGGAGCGTGAGTCTCCGGGAGGCGGGGCGTCAGCCTCTCGGGGGGCGGGGCGTCAGCCTCCAGGGGGCGGGGCGTCAGCCTCCCGGGGGCGGGGCGTCAGCCTCCAGGGGGCGGGGCGTCGGCTCCAAGGGCGTCGGCTCCAAAGGCGACGTATGCGGCATCCAGGGGACAGGGCGGGCGCGCTCAAGCTGCCAGGCAGCTTCGGCCTCTGCGCTTGCGCTTGAGCTTGAGCCTGCGTATTCGGCCGGACCCGCCTTCGGCGGACAGCTGCGCTACCCACCCGGGGGAGGGCAGGCGGGCGGGCCGGCCTGGGTTGGGCTGGCTGGTGGGCTGGCGGGCTGGCGGGCGAGCGGGCGGGCCGGCCGGGGCGGGGCGGGATCTCCGCTCCCGCCGTGAGCACCCCGGGAGCTGGCCGCCTCGCGTCCGGGCCCTTCTCCATCCCGTGGGGGATCTGGGCCCGTGGGGCGGGACCTCATGGAGGCAGTTGGCCCGGGGACCTGCGGTGGAGGGGGCGCGGCACTGGGCGCGGAGGGGCGGCCAGCACCCGAGACGAGGGTGCACTTCCGAGTGACGAGGTTCATCATGGAGGCAGGTAACCGCGGCCGGGAGGAGGGCGGGCCCCGCGCGGACGGGACGTGGAGGCCGGAGCCGCAGTGCTGCACTTTCACCCAGCTGTCCCCAGCCCGCCGCGGGAGCGTCGATCGGGCAGGCAGGGGCTGGCGTAGCGGGGATCCGCTTCCCGAAAGATGGGACCCGCCAAATTCGGTGCTGGCGTGGCTGAGCGGCGGGAAGAGACCGGGCCTGCCCTGCCCTAGCGGAGGCTGGGAGGCTCGGCTTAGGGGAACCGGCCTCTGCCTTTCCGCCACGCCCTGCATACTAGGCTTTGAGCTGCGAGGCATACGCGGTCATGGCCATTTCATGGGCGGGCGCGTAGGTCCAAAGACAGGATGTGGAAACTACAAGGCCCCAACTAGAAGGTGGCGGAATCGGGGCGCCCGCATCTCGATTGAGTGTACCGCGCCTTCTGACACACCTGCCTCGCAGCATACGGGGACGCTGGCACTTGGTCACACGGAGCCTTTTGGAGCATGCCCTTGGTGAGGCTCCTGACAAACCTTGTTGACGAGGTCCCATCACATCTAGGACCCAGGGGCTTCCCTGGTGGCGCAGTGGTTGAGAATCCGCCTGCCAATGCAGGGGACACGGGTTCGATCTCTCTGGTCCGGGAAGATCCCACATGCCGCGGAGCAACACAGCCCGTGCGCCACAGCTACTGAGCCTGCAGTGCTGTAACTAGTGCAGCCGGCGCGCCTAGAGCCCGTGCTCCGCAACAAGAGGAGCCACCGCAGTGAGAAGCCCGTGCACCTCAACGAACAGTAGCCCCCGCTCGCCACAACTAGAGACAGCCCACGCGCAGCAACGAAGAACCCAACGCAGCAAATAAATAAATAAATAAATAAATAAATAATAAAACATACAGGGAACTCTGGCAAATTTAAGTTTAAAAAACACAAACAAACAACTCCCCCCCCCCCCAAAAAAAAACAACAACTAGGAGCCAGGGCGCAGCTTGCGTTTTGAACCCTGCCAGGGCATCCACACTGTGGTGCTGGGCGCTCCTGCGCCGGAGGCGAGGCGATGTAGCTAATTGGATTCCAATAGAAACACTTTCACTGTTAGTAGTGGTTTGCTCAGCTGACAGAAGTTGTTGCCGATCTTTGTTACTTTGTATTCATTCTGCCGAAGACGGCGTTGGGTGAGTCTGCTTTCAAGTCAAGGTGGGCAGAGTCTGGGGAAATAGTGCAGTTGTTGCCGATCTTTGTTACTTTGTATTCATTCTGTGGAAGAGGGCGTTGGGTGAGTCTGCTTTCAAGTCAAGGTGGGCAGAGTCTGGGGAAATAGTGCAGGACCATTAATCCCAGTGATTTGTACATTTAATTTCCAGGAAGTTTTGCAAAGTGTATAAGGAAGGATGGCAGTGCCCCCTCATATACCCCATACATCTGCTTGGAGGATCCATGTAAACCAGGGAAGCATGCTACCCTTTGAGGGTTTGCTATATAAAAAACAAGACTTGGAGGGTCATGTACAGTAATACCACCTAATCTGACATCTCTGAGAATGAGGGGTCCCATGTAGGAACTGTCTATGAAACTGAAGTTTAAACCTGGAAATGCTAAAACCTAAATGCTAAAAGCTAATGCTAAAATGTTTTGCATATGCCCTTGCCCTCTGTGTGAGGCTAAATACCGGTCCTCCAAAGATTTCCCCATCCTAATCCCCAGAACCTGTGACTGTTACCTCATGTAGCAAAAGAGATTTTGCAGATGGGATTAAGCATCTTGATGTTGGGGAACTATCCTAGGTTATCTGGTGGGCCCAATATAATCACACCCATCCTTAGAGAGAGGCAGGAGGAGGAGACAGGCAGAGGAGAAGGCCATGTGATGATGGAAGCAGAGTTAGAAGATGCTGCACCGCTGGCTTTGAAGATGGAGGAAGGGGCCGTGAGCCAAAGATTGCAGGCGCTTCTAGAAGCTGGAAAGGGCAAGGGAGTGGATTCTCCTCTGGAACCTCCAGAAGGAACCAGCCCTGCCGACACCTTGAACTTAGCCCCCTAAGACTCATTTCGGACTTCTGACCACCGGGACTGTAAGAGAAAAAAGTATGTGTTGTTTTGAGCCACTTAGTTTGTGGTAACTTGTTACAGCAGCTCTGGGGAACTAATACACCTTTTTAGGTAGAGGATGTTGACCACGATTTTAATGACTGTTGGTTGTTCTCCACCTTCTTTCAGTCTATGGGATGTCATTTAACCTTCCCTTATTAACCCTGGTCATTGTGAATTTGTTTTGGTTCTGTGACCCAGTGCAGTGATTTCCCTAGGAGCTGTCTGGGGGATTTAGGGCTTTAACCCCTAAATCAAACCATCATGCTCTGGTTTTTGAGTTCTGGTCCCTTTTCAGTATGTTGCTCTTTTTCCCTCGAGCCTGGCTATGGCCATCGATGTTGCTTTTCTCCTGCTCTGCCTGCGGTTGCCTTTGGCAGTCACCCTGCTTGCTTTTCTTGCCTTTTCTAACCTGTGGACTAGTAAACCAGTGCTGAGTATAATCTTAAACTATGACCTCAGGACTTGTGGCATCTGTTTGATGCTCAGAGGCCTTTTTTCCTCCTGTCACCTTGGCAGGATTTTGGTTAGGTGAGCTGCAGAGGTGGGGGCAACCTCTAGTTAAATGCCTGCTAAGGTGGAAACAGACACACAACTTGGTCCTTTTCAAGATGTGCAGAAAGGGATATGCCAGGTGCAGTAGTTTGAAGCCTTGCTTCTCCTGGCGTGGCCTTGAGGCTTGGGAGAAGTGTGGAGCCCACAGAGCTACTGAAGGGAATGCTGCACTTCAGCGTGACCCCCAGGGGCTTGTTAGCACGTTAGAGTCTGAGAAGCTTGCGTCTAAATCCCTCAGGTCGAGGACCCAGTGGGAGGCACGGCAGCCCCTGCCAGCTGGGCCCTGAGCTCTCGGTCTTGTCTGAACAGGGATGTGCACCCTTAGGGCCCAACCTGGAGGCTCCCCTCACACTTCGCAGGGGGTGAGCCCTGGATGAAGCACTCCCCTGCCTGCTTTCTCTCGGTAGGTGTCAAGCTAGGGATGCGGTCCATCCCCATCGCCACCGCCTGTGCCATATACCATAAGTTCTTCTGCGAGATCGACCTGGACGCCTATGACCCCTACTTGGTGGCCATGTCTTCCCTTTACTTGGCCGGCAAAGTGGAGGAGCAGCACCTGCGCACTCGTGACATCATCAACGTTTCCAACAGGTAGTAACCGCTTCCGGTGCCCCCTGGATGGGCGGCCAGAGGAGGCTCTCACGAGGCCCTGCCCCCCAGGCGGCAGCAGTGCAACTCAGGAGGAGGCACCTGGGTGGCCTCGACCTGGGGCCGGGAGCGCTGACAGCAAGGGCAGGAGCCAGCCTGAAGCCTAGGGGCACCTGTGCGAGAGAAGCTGCGGCCAGATTTTGGGAAACCTCAGAGGCCAGACTGGGGTGCAGAGGTGGGTGGGAAAGAGTGTGTCCCTAGCGTCGCAGGCGGGCACAGCTGGAGCAGAGGGGGCTCGCAGAGTGTATACGTGTAGCTGATTCACTTTGTTATAAAGCAGAAATTAACACACCATTGTAAAGCAATTATACTCCAATAAAGGTGTTAAAAAAATAAAGATCAAATTCTATTCTAAAAAAAAAAAGCAAAGATTCTCATGGAGTCTTGGACAGGATGGATGGAACCAGTTGGGTTCTGGGGCCGTCGTCCTATTTAGATGGTGTGGAAACTGGGTCAGAGTTGCTCAGGAGTGTCTCTCACGGTCCTGGGCCCGAGCAGCTGTGTTCCTGTTGGGGAAGGACACGGGGGTCCAGCCGGCTGGGCGGGCTGTGCCGAGGCCCCGGGGCCTGGGAGAAAGCAATTTATGGAAAGTTAGTGCGTCATAGCCTTTCCAGGAACCCTAATCGTTAGGGAAGAAAACTATTTTGTGCTGCTTCTCTTTTAAGAAACAGCTAACGGAAAAGCACTCCCCACCCCATAAACATGACAGGTTCACGGTGTACCTCGAAAGAGTAGGAGAAAAACGGGAGAGGGAACTGCGGAAGGGCAGCTGGAGTCCACCTGTAACTGCCAGGGCCCCAGCAGGGAGGCCGGGCGGGCACGAGGGGAGACTGGGGGGCTCCCTAATAGGGCGTGGGACAGCCATGGGGCTAAAGCTAGAAGTGGCTTCTTTCCTCTCTGGTTACCGTTTTTATCCCGTACTGGACCCGCAGGTGGAGAGTTGTTGATGGTGACCCTGTGCTGATCAGCAGCACAGGGGCCCTGGCGTTTGCATCTGGCTGTCCCATGACTGGGGGCTCCTGGGGCCACCCACTTCTGCCGTCAGCCGTGCTGTTTCTCTGCACAGGTACTTCCACCCGGACAGCGAGCCCTTGGAGCTGGACTCACGCTTCTGGGAGCTCCGTGACAGCATCGTGCAGTGTGAACTGCTCGTACTGCGGGTTCTACGTTTCCAGGTCTCCTTCCAGCACCCTCACAAGGTATGTGCTGGGGGGTCGCGACGGTTCCCAGAGGCACGAAGCTATTCGCTTTTTATCCGGAAAGTGCAGCCCCCCGAGCCTGGAGCCACGCGGGGCCCTGAGGAGGAGCGGTGACCGGCTCGGGCAGCCTCGCTCGTCCCCACTCTCGGGTCCCTTAGGCAGCTCTCATTTCAGCTGCCGCCTTTCCGCCCGCTCGGCTGTGGCTGCAGGCCGGGATCCGCGTGCCCTCTGAAGCCCGTGCCCGTCCCCAGACCCGAATAAGTTGTTTGTTCGCTGAGCCACGGGGAGGCAGGGCCCGTTTCCTGACCTGCCGCGTCCCTGTGCCAGGAGTTGCTGCCCCGCCTCGGAGCTCGCGCCCAGCTCAGCTGTGCATACGAACCCACGAGAAAAGCCTGGTCACTCACTGTTCACAGCTAGGAACGCGTTCGTCCCAGCAGAAGAATTGCTTCAGAAAGCAGCAGAAGGGGCACGTGAACCCTTAGAACACTCGGAAGGCCCCTGTGGGCAGCTGGAAAGGCGGCCTGCGGAGAGACAGGGGAGGGCCTGTGACGTGGGCCTTCCCGACCGCCTGCCTAGTCCCAGAGCCACTGGTGGAGGTTCCCAGCCGTAGTGTTTTCTGTCGGCGTGCAGTGCAGGGCATTCCCCGTGCGCTCAGGAGAGCGTGGTGTTCAGGCAGAGGGGGAGCTGACAGATGGCCGAGCTGAGGGGCATTCAGAGGCCCTAGTGCTCCCGAGAGCCAGTGTCCGGTGTCTGGCGGGCCCGTAGCCTCAGGCTGGACCGTGGGGGCCGTGCCCTGTCGTGCAGATCGGGACGCTGTTTCTGGAGGTTTAATGTTTGAGCTGGGCCAGGGGATGAGTAGAATGATCGCTGATGGTGGCCGGCACAGGGCCGCGGTGACGGAGAGGGACTGTGGCGGGGTGGCCATTGAGAGTGGCCGAGCGGGTTTTGGGAGCTGGGCCTGGAGGCTGAGAGCAGGCGGGCCCGTGGGGACCGGGGCGGGGGTGGAGGTGAACCTGGCAGGAGGGTGGGGCAAGGCCCGTGGAAGGCACTGGGGCTTTTTTCCAATGACACTGGGAGGCGACATCCGATCTGTGGCGTACACACATCGTGACAGCTTAGGGGCGAGCGGCTGGCGGGCAGACGGGCCGCAGGCTCACGGTAAGGAGGCAGGTGAGTGGGGGCCAGCTGACTGGCGTGTCTTTGCAGTACCTGCTCCACTACCTGGTGTCCCTCAAGAACTGGCTGAACCGTTACAGCTGGCAGCGGAGCCCCGTCTCCATCACCGCCTGGGCCCTGCTGCGGGACAGCTACCACGGGGGGCTGTGCCTCCGGTTCCAGGCTCAGCACATAGCCGTGGCGGTGCTCCACCTGGCGCTGCAGGCCTATGGGGTCGAGGTGCCCGCTGAGGCCGAGGCCGAGAAGCCGTGGTGGCAGGTGAGGTGACTGCGTTGGCAGTCCCGCTTGGCGTGTGTCCCCCTCTTCTCTGCCTGAGGTCCCTGTACCTGGTGTCACATTTCTTTGTAGTAGTTATCCACAAAGAAAGATACGGGCTACTTGGGAACCTTGAAGCTTGAGAATACTCTGTCCTAATCGTCTAAGGCAGGCTCTCCCCCTCGACATCGTGGACGTTCAGGGCCGGATGTAGGATGTCGAGCAGGACAACGAAAACCGTGTCCAGACATTGCCAGGTGCCTCGGGGTAGGGATCACCCCTGGCTGAGAACTGCTGAGGTCAACCAAGCACTTTTTTTGAATTGAGTGGGAGCTTGTCCTACCCCAGAGCCGAGGTTAGTAAGTCTGGCTTCACGTGTAGGGGGTGCTCTACAAAGGCAGTGGTTGGTTGGTAGGTAGATAGATAGATGATGTGTGGATGGATAGGTGATGGTGGATGGTGGGATGGATAGATGATAGAAAAGGAGGTAGTTGGATAATAGATGGGTGGGTGGATGCACAGATAGATAAGACAGGTGACACCCCGCCTCCCCCAGACGTACTGAACCTCGAGAGCAGTCTGTCGAGAGCTGGGTGAACCGTGTCTGTCAGAAAGGCTGCAGTCCTAGCGGGTCTCCCTGGGTAGTCCCACTGTTTCTTAAAATGGGATTTTGACATCACTCTCTGTTCTTCCTGTCCTATACTTGAAATTTGCTGTTCCTCTCTTCATGACACATCATTGTCCCTCCTTGTCCTACAATGAGATTCCATGTAAGCAGACTTTGAGGTGACGGAAGGCTCCCCCTTTCTGTGCACCACCCCTCCCATGCGAACCCACAGTGGCTGCCTCCCCCTTCCTGAGGCTCCCTTCCCCCGGCCTGCTCGCCCTTCCCGGGAGATCACAGCTTCTTTCTGTGCTTCGTTGTCCTTTATTGCCTGTCTAGCCACCCCCCCCACCACCCCAAGGCCAGGGGCCTTGTCTGCTTCATCAGCTGCCCTGCGCCCAGTGCCTGGCAGGTGGGGGGCAAAGGGCGGCTGCGTGGACAAAAGCATTGCTCGGTGCCGGGCTTCTTGGGGACTTCCAGATCATGTGAGCCCCATGTCCCCACTCTGTTGAATCAGGTGGTGGCGCAAGGGGCCGCTGCTTCCTGGCCCATCCCGGGCTGCTTGGATCTGCCGGGTCATCACTGGTTTCCTCTGCGTGTCTTCCGTGCCGCTCGCCTTTCTCTTCGCTCGCTCCTGACCGTGACCAGGGCTGGAGCGGCCGCAGCAACCTCTGCCTCCCCCTCTCGGCCGTCACCCCTCACCCCTCGTGAGAGGAGAGCACGGGGAACGGCTCCGCCACGGGCCTCTTTTCTGGGCGACACACACTTACCCAGCAATCGTCCTCCCGGGCGAGGCCGCCCCCCCTGGGCGGTACACCCGCGCTACCCTCGCTCTTCAGTCTTTCCGGGGGGCTGTGAGTTCCGGGCACGGGAGCCATCGGGCATCCTTTGGGCACGTGAGGGCCACTTGCTTGGTGATGAGTGGCCGCCTGCCCGGCCCCGGGGCGCTTCCTCTAAATCGTGAGGCACTCTTCCTGCTCATCTGCCCTCAGCCACCGCTTCTCTGAAGTCACTTGTCTGCCCTCGAGCGCGGCGGTGGTGGCAGCGGGGTGCCCGTCCGTGCCCAGGTGCTTCGGGCCTCTGGGTGGCTGAGGCTCTGGCTCTAAAGCAGTAGCGAGTTGCAGCAGGTGTCAGAATTCCCATCTTTTTAAGGCCGAGTCCTGTTCCGTCGTACAGCTGGACCATGTCATGTTGGTTCATTCCTCCATGGAGGGACGCTTGGGTTGTTTCCAGCTTTTGGCCCTGGACTACTTTTTTTTTTTTTTAATATTTATTTATTTATGTGGCTGCGCCGGGTCTTAGCTGCGGCATGCGGGCTCCTTAGTTGCAGCTCGCATGTGGGATCTAGTTCCCTGACCAGGGATAGAACCCGGGCCGCTGGCATTGGGAGTGCACAGCCTTAACCACTGTGCCACCGGGGAAGTCCCGGCCCTGGACTACTTTTTAACGGTCATTTCTTGGCTTGGGGTCTCCAGGAGCATACAGGTAGAGGACCCTGACAAGCAAGCCTGTATTTCTTTTTTTTTTTTTTTAACGTCTTTATTGGAGTATAATTGCTTTACAATGGTGTGTTAGTTTCTGCTTTATAACAAAGTGAATCAGGCATATGTATACATATGTTCCCATATCTCTTCCCTCTTGCATCTCCCTCCCTCCCACCCTCCCCATCCCACCCCTCTAGGTGGTCACAAACCACCGAGCTGATCTCCCTGTGCTATGCAAGCCTGTATGTCTGAAGTATTTATTTTCCAACCAGAGTCCAGGGGGTGATGGCTGATCTTCCTGAGCCAGTGGTCGAGGGAGCGGGTGTTTCCAGGTCACTATCTCCCACCTGAAGCGACAGCCTGTGGAGAGTTCAGGCTTCCTTCGGTGGCCATGCAGGAGGGTGGACTCAGGTCCAGCTTTTGCCCTAGCTCAGCCCTGGGCCTTGACCTTCGTGGTACCTTGATTCCCCAGGCAGTAACCCCCTGGCCCGGGGGCCACGGCATCCAACCAAGTGCTCCTTGTTTTGCTTTTTACTTGCCGTGTCATCAGGGGTCCCCAAGGGCACCCTCAGGCTCGATGTGTTGCCGGGAGGACTCACAGAGTTCAGAAAAGCCGTTATGCTCGTGCTTATGGGAGCTCGGGTTAGTTACCGGGGAAGGATACAGGTTGAAATCAGCAAAGATAAAAGGAACAGAGGACAGGTCCAGGAGAGACCAGGTATGAGCTCCCAGGTCCCTCGGCCCTGGGCAAACCGAGACCCTCTCATCAGGCAGGGGCCTAGAGTTCCCCTCCCAGGAGCCAGGCCAGGACCAGACCTTCCTTGGGAACGTGCAGAGTTAGGCCCTCTTCATTTGGGCCCCTGGGGACTCACGTTGCAATTTTATAAGCTCCGTGGCACAGTCAAGTGGCGGTCTGGGGACTTCCCTGGCAGTCCAGTGGTTAGGACTCAGTGCTCTCACTGCCGGGGCCTGGGTTCAATCCCTGGTCGGGGAACTAAGATCCAGCAAGCTGTGCAGCGTGGCCAAAAAAAAAAAAAAAAAAAAAGGACGCGCTCTGGTCCAGGCTAGAGAGCAGGTCCACATGTTCCCTAGGGGTTGGCCTAGGGTAGAGTGGGGTCCAGGAGACCTAGCCTATTTCTGGAGATGAACTCCCCACCCCTGCTCCCATCCCCAGAGACTGTGGACCTGAGAGCTCCAGGGGGAGGCAGGAGCCTGTTACCGGCTTCCCATGTAACCCAGGACAAGTCCCCTCTCCTGTATGAGCTGGACGATCACCACAGCCTCTTCCATCTGGAATGTTCTCTGCTTTGTGATCAGCCCCGGCAGGCTGGACCTGAACCGGCTGTGCAGAGAGCCACCCTCGTTTCCAATAGCCGAGTCCGCGTGCCATCCCCCACCCCTGTGCACTGTGGTTCTGTGCTTAGTGGCGGGCGCCTTGTTTAACCGAGAGGGTGTCTAACCGGAGCCTGTTTTCCTTCTCCTTTCTAGGTGTTTAGTGAAGACCTTACCAAGCCAATCATTGATAACATTGTGTCTGATCTCATTCAGATTTATACCATGGACACAGAGATCCCCTAAGGCCCTGGTCCAGGCCTGCCCAAAGAGAAGTCCGTGACGCTCGGCAGCCTGGGGATGGCACCGCCACAGGGCCGTGAACGCCAGCCCCCAGAGGACCAGCTGGAAGGGCTGGTGAAGGCGATGACTGTCCCCGGCAGCCGCGGTCTGGACAGTGGCAGGAGCCACGCCTCCAGCGGGCGGGCTGGGAGTGCACTGCGAGGGGCTGCCGAGGCCAGGCGCTGCGTCTGCTTTTATCCTTTGAGAGGACCTGACTGCCGTCGAGGGTGACGTCATCGGAAGGAAGATCAAAGAAAGGATGGGACTGAGCCCCTGGGGATTTTTTAAAAGCCTGATTTATAGAATGAATGAATGTGCAACATAGATGGAACTTTATTTTGTGTAATAAAAGATACAAATGAACTGGGACACCCTGTGTTTGCTCTGTAGCCCGTGCTGCGCTGGGGGTTTGTGGGTGCCATCCAGACTCAACTTCCCCTCAAATGCTCTCCAGGTGGAAGTGCTTGGGGTAGGCCCTCCACCACTTCCGGAAGGCAGGATGGCACAGCGTGTGCCCGTGTCACAATGACGTCCCCTAGAAGGGCCCACATGTCCTCCCTCCTCTGCTGGGACACTTGCAGGGCTTGGCAATCATTCTGCTTGGCGAGTGAGGTTACATCTTGGAAAGAGAGGTTAAGGAGTATCATTTGAGTTCAAGAAGACCAAAATGTATCTAGAAAGTTACAAATTTTTATTAATGCCAAGACAGTGAGTCAAGATGCCGAGTCTAGGGACTCTCAGAGCCATGCCCCGCCCCCCAACTCCCACTCAAATGGCACTGCTTCGGGAAGGACTGCTCTTCGGTGTGCCCTGGGGGAAAGAGGCCAGCCTGGGCGGTTCTCCCTGGGAACCCCCGTTGGGCTCGATGCATGCTGGTAGGACCATCCTTCAAAACATGATGGCATGGGCGCTGGGGGACTGTCCCAGGCACTTCACCACATTTGCGAGGTTGTCACCAGGGCAGCGCAGGCTCTGGACACTGACCACCATGCCTCTGTCACCCACAGGTATGGGGGCTGGTTGGCACGCCCAGGGTCCACTGGGTGAGGGGCACAGGGAGGGGTCACTCATGGGTGACAAGTCAGGCAGTAGGGCTTGCTTGAGTTTGTGAAGTGATTGTGTTATTTGTCTTCAGGGTGAAGGATATGAGTAAATGTCCCCTTTTCCACTGTGTCCTTTCCAGCTCAACTGGGCACGCTTTGATAACAGAGTCTGTGCCAAAGCCCAGGGCTGGGGCTCTGAGCATGGACAGTGGAGGGTGAGGGGCCTGGCAGGCCTCTGAGGGCGGCTTCGGCTCTCTTGCCAGTCCTTTCTGCCTCGTGCTTTTGAAAAAGCACCTTGCCTCCATCACCCCCTTCCTCCCCACAGGCTGGGCCCAGCTCCACGCCCACCCCCGGCCTTGCCTGCCCCATGTGGCCTAGCACTGCCCTTGGTGTCCCCACCCCAGCCGAGAGCCACCGTGCTGAACCGGGCGAGCTCTGGGTTGTGGGGCTAACAGCAGCCTCTCTGGAGGTTCTGTGGCCCTAAGTTTCCTCTCACGATTACCAGGTACCAGGCAAGTTCCTTTCTCTCAATGGGACTCAGTTTCCCACTATGTAAATCGAGCAGGTTTGACCAAACAATTTCAGACTGTGATTGCTGACTGCTATTTTAAATCCCTCAACCCATGTGTGTGCCTGTCACACTGCCCTGGGGACTTGCTGGCTTTGTGTGCTGGCCTCTGGGCCTGTCAACTCAGTGCTTGTCACTAAGGGGTCGTCTGTGTGTCTTCCTGATGCTGCTAAGGCTGTGAGCCCCACCTTCAGTGTGTGCTGTCATTGGAACAGAGATAAGGATAGGTATTGGGACATATGTGACACTTTTGAGGAATACGTGACATGGCCAGCTGTGCTTTGTAAGGATAGTTCAGCCATAGAATATGAATTAAAATCTGGTGCAGGGTGGTTTTCTTTTGTTTGCTTTGGCTTCCTATTACTGAGGCTTTTGTAAAAGATAGTATGGATTAAAGATATACAACCTTCCATCTCCTTTATTTTAGGTTCAAAAAGGAGGGATTGAGATAAGATTTTCTAGAACCTGAAGCTTCCAGGACCTTTTTATTCCAGGACCTGTCAAGCCAGAGGAAGGAGGGGGCAAAGCAGGTTCTATGTGGGACTCAGCCCATCTCTTCTTTTCCAGCTGGGATGGGGAGTGGTGTCCCCCAAAGACATGTTCACGTCCTAAGCCCCGGAACCTGTGGATGGGACCTTATTTGGAAATAGTCTTTGCGGCGTTGTTAAGGTAAGATGCGATTCTACAGGAGTAGGGTGACCCTAGTCCAATATGCCTGGTGTCTATAAGAAGAGGAGAGAGACACAGAGATAGGCCTGTGCAGAGGGAGAATACCAGGTGAAGACACAGACTCACAGGGACAAGGCCCTGTGACGACGGAGGCAGAGACTAGAGTGATGTGTCTACAAGCCAAGGGCTGCCAGTGATGCCAGAAGCTGGAAAAAACTAGAATCTTCCCCTAGAGGCTGCAGAGGGTACGTGGCCCTGCCACACCTTGATTTCAGACTTCTGATCTCCAGAACTGGGAGAGAAGAAATGCCTGTGCTTTAGCGCCCCCCATCTCCCGGTTTGTGGTACTTTGTTATAGCAGCCTAGGAAACTCACACATGGGCCTTCCCCCCGCCCCCACTCACGGCACCCACCCCCATTCCCAGGCTGCCAGCTGGTAAAGATGGCGTCCGGCTTCGTGAAGGGGTGGGTGTTATAGTACCTTCCTTGCCCCAAGGCATTTGGCTAAGTACCAGTTTCTTCCCATGGGAACCTGGGTCATATTTGATAGTGGAAGTCCATGAAAAAGAGAATTCAGACATAAATGAATGAGATCTCTCCAGAAGGTGCAGCTGTCTTGATATGGCATTTGGCCCAACCTAGACTTACTTAGCTTTATGATTCGAGATGGCCTTGTGCATCAGTGAAGTAAGAGCTCCCTGCTATTTGTTTGCCTGCTGTTTTCTGCCATTTGTCTCTGGCCTTTTTTGGAAGTATGGACTCTGGTGGTTGGAAGGGAACTTAGAAGCCATTTTGCTCGTTTCTTGGCAGCTTCCCTGGAAAATGCTTTCTCTGGCACTGCCAAGTCTACAAGGGTGACATGCAGAGTGGGGGAATAGAAATATGAGAAAACAGGACGCAGGGACTTTTGGCACCACTGCCGCGGGAGTCATTTGCAAATCTTGGGCCAGAGCTGCCTTCGTGGCTCTACTGGTGCGGCACGGCTGTCCCCAGCACAGGTGTTCGAAGACGCCTAGTGAGCGAAGGAATGAATGGGGCAGTGATGCTCGGAGCAAGTGAAGGAGTGCAATAATGGGCTTTCTTTCCATGGCTTTGGTTTAAAGAGGAAATCTGTGATTGGAACCCTTGTGCACTGCTGGGGGGAATAGAAAACGCTGCTGGTGCCGTGGAAAACAGTCTGGCCATCCCTCCAAAAATTAAACAGAAGATTACCATAGGATCCAGCAATTCCACTTCCAGGTATCTACCCAAAAGAAGTGAATGCAGGGGCTCAAATAGGTATTTGTACACCCGTGTTCACAACTGCGTGATTCACAATAGCCAAAATGTGGAAACCACCCAAGTGTTCATTGAAGGGTGAATGGACAAACAAGATGTGGTCCATCCAATCACTGGAATGTTATTCAGCCTTAAAAAGGAAGGTCGTTCTCACACCTGCTACAACATGGCTGGACCTACAAGGCATCACGGTCAGGGAAATCAGCCAGGCACAAAGGACGGATACTGTGTGACTCCACTTGTATGAGCCGCTTAGAGTCGTCAGATTCCTAGAGACAGAAAGTAGCATGGGGTGGGGGCCACAGGCTGGGGGAGGGGGAGGGAGGGCACGGGCTGGGGGAGGGGGAGGGGGGCTAGTGTCTAACGGGGATAGAGTTTCCCTTGGGGAAGATGGACAGTTCTAGAGATGGATGGTGGGGATGGCTGCACAGCAACCTGAGTGTACTTAATGCCGCCCAACTGGGCGCTGAAAAATGGTTAACGTGGTAAACTTGATGTTATCTGTACTTTTCCACAATAAAAAACGAAGCCGTCTGCATGCGTGCCAGGGTTCCGGCATTTGGGTGGTGTTCCCCGCTCCCACCCTCCTCTGAGGATGCCACTCTGGAGATTCAGGTCAGGCCCTTCCAGGTCAAGACAGTTTGAGGACCACCATGCGAACCTGACCCCACAGGGTGGTCGAGCCCTCTCCTCCTTCCATTAGGACTGGCAAGGTGGCCACAACCCCAGGGGAACCCCGCTGCTCCCGGGACTCCCCCCAGCTAGGTGAAGGGAGGAAGGCGCTTCTCTTTAGGTCCGGAGGAGAATTCACCAAATAAGAGATCACACACGTTACCCAGACTGAGATTGTGGGAGCCTTTCATTTTTTTTTTTTCAATACACAGAAATTTTGGTCTATTCTTTAAATTAGGAAATTCAACTACAGACTTTAAATTATTATGCATCTGTGGTCTTCCTCATTAAGGTATTTTTGTTCATCTTTATAACAGGCAGATAAAAATGTAAAACAGATTTAATAACTGAACACAGTTGACCAAGCCATTCCATATAAGATAATGCTTTAGAGAGAGGGGCTTCCCAACGAGATAGGGCCCCCAGCCTGAAGACGCACAGAAATGAGAGCAGAGATCTGCACCCCACACCCCATGGAAAGGCAACCTAGGGACTAAACAATCGCCGTGTACAGGAGGCAACTTTGGACAGCAGCAGCAAGGCTTTGCGTCTACAACAGAGGATGAAAAGAAGCCCGTGAGCATAGCATTACTCAGTGTATATTCTTCAATTTAAACATTTCCAATTTTAGTTCTTGTTTAAGAACACACAGACCCTCAACAAATTGAGTTGCCCTGTTTGTTGTTGTTTAAACAAGGACATTAGGGAACAATTTACAAATGGGTAACATTCTCAATGTGCCCTTTGGAAGAAAGGGATGGCTTTAAGTTATCGGTAGCTGGCATTTTAAGTGGGATTTGCTTTTCTAACCGAAATTCCTTTGCCCGAGATTTGACTACTCCTGCACGGGGGTGACATGGCATTAATGTTAACAGTGGGGACCGAGCACGCTTGGGACGCCGCCTGCCCAGATGCACACAGACACAAGTGGAGGCAAGGCAAGCCCTGGCCAGGGGCTGCGGGATGGGCACGGGATGGGCGAACCAGCCTTGCCACTGGTCCAGCTGCTGCTCAACTGCTGAGCGTGTCCCTCCACCTCTCAGCTCCCAGCTGTCCCCCCGCGGCTCAGCCCCAGGCCCGAGCGACAGGCACCTGTACTAGCTGCGGTCGGACCCCAGCCTCCTCCCTGCAAAATGTGAGACAGAAGAATTCTGAAGGTAAGAGAACCCCTGCTTCTTCTGCATTTCCCACCCTGGTTATCGCGCATTTGAGGAAAACTGAGGCTTGGCACGCTGCGTGCCCACACTGCCAGGAGAGGCTCCCGAGGGAACCGTCTGGGGAGCCCAGGGCCAGCTCTCCCCACCTGCAGACCAGGTGCTCAGCCGATGACGTGGCAGAGCTGACCTCCTCAGCATTCCGAACTCGCCATTACAGCAACAGAGGCGAGGTACCATGGCTCCCAGGGGCTTGGCGTCCCCGAGGTCGCCGTAGGTGGCTGCAGGCCCAGATGCATGCCCTCGTGGGTCACAGTTATCCTTGAACGAGAACACCAGGATCCGAAGAGTGCTTTGCACTTTGGCGGGTGGTGACTGAGAACCTTTCCCAGTCGCTTTATGGGCGTCTCAGTGACAACTTCTTGGCATTTGCCAAAGCAAAGCGGGAGTCCAGGTGGAGGCATCAAGGGGGCTGGGGTCTGCGCTGTGGCCGAGTCGGCTCCTCCTGGGTTTGGATGGAGCCTCTGTCTCCACTTTCTTTCTGACTCTCTGCATTCTTCCCCACCTCCACCCGTGGACCTGGCTCTCCTGGGGCTGCTCTGGGGATTCTGGATCATCCCAGGAGGTCAGGCATGGCAGGCGGCCTGGCTTCACGCTCTTGAAGTTGGGGCTCTGACAAAGAAAGCCCACCCACTGGCCAGAATTCAGGGCTTGGAATTGGAGTTGGAACCAAAGGAAACCGAAAGCAAAACTCCCTCTTCGGCCTACTGGAGGGAATCATTCTCATCAATACTTTGGTATTTTCCTTTTAAATAAAAATTCCATCGCATGGTGTTTTTTTCTCTATAGGCAGGGGTCTCAAAGTGCAAATGTTCCAACTGTTCCAACTGTAATTGCTCCGGCCTCGCGCCTGCCTTCCCAGGAACTGTGCTGGGAGGACGGAGGATGGAGCAGACTGGGGGAGGGGAGCAGTGTGGGGGAAGGGGGTCCCAAGCAACCAAAAGGATATTCTTGCAGTCTAGTTCCCTGAAAAAAACCCTGCCGCGATAAATAATGAAATTTCAAAATGAAAACACCCGATAAGAGAAATGGAAATATCATGCCGTTAAGTAGTTCCTTATTCTTTAGATATGCATCTGGTCCTGTGTGCACGTACACGTCTATACGCGCACACACGTGGCTACGCACACATGCACACACAGACTGACTGCACGCGTCCTGGGGAGGGGGTGCTGGGCCGGTGGACCATCTGGGCAGGAGCATCCTTCCTGCAGAGCGGCGCTCGCCTGTTGTACCTGTTGATCCAATTGCTCTGCAGCAGGTGCCACGAAGCTCGCAATAAACCGAAACCAGCCCTCTGCCCCGCTGCACAGCCCAAACAGGGAACATCTGGTGGAATTACAGTGTTCGTTTAAAAAAGCTTCCATAGAAAAAGGGGGGAACACAACGGTTCTTGCTCTCCGGTCTCTCCTTCCTCCTCCTCCCCCTCCTGGTCCTCCTGAGTAAGAAGCCTAGAATGGATTGGCTTCTGGCAGGTGCCTTCGAGCATCTTCAGCCGCCTGGCGGGCCCTCCTCGTGGCCGGTGCCCTCCACCGGCCCGCCCGGGTGCGTGTGTGTGCGGGGAGTGCGCGCGCCGTGCCGAGAGCAGTTCTGCTTAGAGGGACGTCTCCACGCTGTGGAGCGGGCTCCCGGGTCCGGAGGAAAGCACTGACGAGGTAGCTGGCATGGTGCCGCGCGTGGTCAGGTAGACGCCGCTGTCGATGGCGTTGTTGTTCTGGTTGGGGGAGGGCGGGGGCGGGGCCCGCAGGCGCTCCTCGCTCTCGTCCACGTCCGTGTCGTCGATGAGTGGGATGTTGTGGGTGTAGTCATTGATCAGGAACTCGGGCGTCGCCATGAAATTATGGATGGAGGTCTTGGATTCCGGTTTCTCCAGGCCTTCGTAGAGGGAGCTACGGAATGCTTTCACCACCCGGATCTGGAGGGGGAGGGGGAGGGACGGGGAGGAGGAGGAGGGGGAGGAGGGAAGAAGGAAGGAGACCATCAGTGGCTGGCTGTTGCTGGTGAGTTCCGCCCACATCCATGGCAGGGGTCACTGCATGACAAACGTTTGTCTTTTGGAGCGGAACAGTCGGAGCCCTCTGCCCTGCTGCGGTCTCCCTCCCGTCACCTGATGCACATGCAGGACAAATGGCAGTGGCTTTCTCTAGGCTGACCTGGGCAGATATTCTGGAACTCAAGAGCGATGGATTCACGGGACTCCTGGCTGCTCCCTCCCACACCTTCCCCTGCACTGGGGGGGATTCCAACGTGGGAGCCCAGAAAGATGACTGGGCAAAGGGGCAGTGCTGGACAGCGGGCTCTCCACTTTCTCTTCCCAGAGAGTCCGAGGAACTTTCTGGCAAGAGAAAGTCCCCAGCCTATGGGCACACTGCAGGCCTTTCTCGAGTTGGTCCCCCTCCCTGGCTTCTCAGCATCCTCTCCTCTGTCCCCCAGCTCCTGTGGCAGCAGCCCGTGCTGGCCATGCCCAGACGCATCTGCCCATCACTCTCCGTGCTGCTAAGTCCAACGGCCCTTCTGTGTCTCCATCTTATTTGATCCCCCAGGGGCCGACTGCCCCTCTTTCTGGGAACTTCTCCTGGCTCCCCCGACACTGCCCCTGTCTGGCCCTCCTCCTACCTCGCCGGTTTCTCTGTCTCCATCTCCTCCACTGCTCGTTACTCTGTCCCAGAGTGCCCAAAGCCCTGGCCTGTCCCTGTCCCTCCTCCTCCCTGACCATACCCCCAGGCTCACCTCCTCGCCTGGCCACGGCTCTGGGCTCATCTGGCTATAACCAAGGACTGCGGCCCAGGCCCCTCATCAGAGCTCCAGGCCCAAGAGTCTGACAGTCCCCCATCTGGAGGCATCCAAGATGGAAAATGGCCCCATTTTTAATTTACACCGACCAAGCCTGTCCTGCTCGGATGCCCTGATCCACCAGCTGGATGCATTTGATCAGGTCGTCATTTCCCTTCTCAGACCCTTCCGTCCTGCATCTCCTGCCATCAGAGGCCCTTTGTAGTCTGCTGATACCCGCCCCTCCAGCCTTTCTCACCCTCCTCCTTTTCACTCTCCAAGCCACACAACTTTTTTCAGTCCCTGGAATTTGGTTGGGGGCCATATTCTTCCCCCACTCACATTTTCTACACCTTGTTCCCTGGCTGCCCCACTGGCATCTGCAGACCTCAGATCAGCACAAGTGCCCCCTGGGGAAGAGCTTCCCACAATGCCCTGCTCCCCAGCTACCGAGGCCCCAGCTGAGCTCAGGCACCCCTGACCTCCGCACCTCCCGCAGGACCCTGCTCTCAGAACTAGCCCCTTGGCCTCCGCTGGCTGCCCTGCCTTCACCTCCACATGTGCTCAAGTCTCATTGGGTTTGCTGCCTCTCTCTGCTCCTTCCTTGGGTCCCCAGCCTGGGCTCCCTCATGTTTCTAGAAGGCAGAATCGATGGGAGGCCTTCAGCTGGGCCCCACACTAGCCAGCTGGCCCTGTGCGGAGATGGGGAGGCCAGAGCCTCCCTATGTGAGTGGGTGGACACAAAGTGAGTTCTAAAGCCATTTCCAGGTCCAAGGTTCTAGGGTTGGGTTTTCTTGGTTTAGACAAGGTGTTGGCAAACTGTGGCCCAAGAGCTAACTCTGGCCCACAACCTGGTTTTGTAGGTAAAGTCTTATTGGGTACACGGCCATGCCGTGTCCTCTGAAGGACATGTCCAATGTTCATTGCCGCCCCCTGGTTTAGACCATGGATCCCTTTCAACCCTCCAGTGTCTGGATCCCGGGGTCAGCCTTGCTCAGCCAAGCTCAGTGCTCCTAGGTCAGTTTAAACCAGGAGAACCTCACAATCAAGTGCAAAAACAAATGAGCCAAAGGGCTCCATAAAATTGGAATTTTCTGATTCCATATCTTAAATCCAGTTAGGATTTTCTCTGAATTTGGTGAAGCCACATCTTCCAGATCGTAGGTGGCCATCATTTGCTGTCGGCCCCTTCATTCCCCAGACTGGCTTCTGAGATCGGGGTGACACAGAAATTGACAATCATTTGACATTTTTAATGGAAAGAAACAATTCACTTTTTGTAGCCATGGCAGATGTGGCCTCATGATTTGGGCCTTTTCTGGTGCCAGGACTGTGGGAGAGCCACTGGGACACTGGCTGTGGCGGTGTGGTGGTGGAGGGTCTACCCCGGCTGCCAGCCACCCCCACAAGCCACGGAAATGGGAGCAAGTGGCGTGCTGCCGCCCTTGACCCTGGAGACCTTTGTGGTAAGTTTGCCAGCAGTGATCCAGTGCCCCTGGCTACATCCTTTCCCCTCACTTGGACCTGGGTCATGTGATCAGGCCAGGCTCCTGCTCAAACTCATCCTCAGCTCCCCCAGAGGGTGGCCGGCTACCCTCCCCAGCTTCTGCTGCTCTGGCCTGGAAGGCTCCTTCAGGGCCCTCCTCCCGGGTGTAATCAAAGACTCACTTTGATGCCCCTCACTAGCCTTGCTTGCTGCCTGTCGCCAGAGCGGCCGCTCAATCACCAAGAGAAGGTGCCAGGGCTGCCCACTCAAACGTGCGCCGTTGGCTTGAGTCATCCTGAGTGTCTCACAGCTGACGGTGAGTCAGCTTCCCTTTCCCTGCATGCAAATCTTGGGCTCTTAACACATGGCTTGGGATTGGTCTTATGATGGGGCGTTTTCAGGCCACTCCACGCTGAAGGGCACAGTCAACGCCCGGGACACGGGTTTGGTGGGAACTGGGAAACGTTTCTAAGAGAAGGCTGCCCTGGAGGCCTGAGCTCGCACCTGGGAGTCTGAGGACATCCCCACGGTGGAGTTTAGTGCGTCCCTGCGAAGGCCTGGTCACAGCTGGGTGGGTCCAGCGCCCTCCCCAGTGCGTGACCCTTACTGCCTCCTGAAGCTCCTCTCCTGGCCTGGGACTGTCCCAGGGGCCAGGGCAGGGTCCTCAGGCCACCTGTCCATCTCTAGGACGCCCAAAGGGATGTCACTGCCCTCAAGGCTGTGAGTGCCGCCCACAGCCCACAGCCCACCTCGACGCCATCAATGCCCCCTGCACCGCCTCCACCTGCATCTGCAGCTGGGGCCGCCCTTCCCGGCACGCGCTGCTCCTGCACCTCCCGTCGATGGCTAACGGGCCTCTCGAACTGAAGGAGGTCCAGGAGGACCCTCAGCGTTGGCCCCCGCCGACCCTGCCCCTCGCCTAGTCTTCGCATCCTGGTGCCGGGCTCTGGCTGAAACTTGGAGGCACCAGACCCAGTGCCGTACATCAGCGTGTCTTGTGGCCCCTCTTTCCCGAACCTCTCCAGGGTGGAGCCCTCCCCGCCTCCAGTGCTGCGGCTGTGTCTGCCAGGGACCCGCAAGCCCCGAGCGCAGAGACGCCCCCTGCCTGGTCCCTGGATCTTTCCCGGGCTCCAGCCTGCGTGGCTGCCGTCCCTGGGGCCTCTGGTCCCACCCGTCTCTCTGGCCGCTGAGTCAGGCCCTGCGCTCGCTGTGTAGCAGGCAGGGACTCCAAACATCCCAGCAGCTGCTGAAGCTGCTCTGGGTCCTGACTGGTCTGCGCAGTGTGGGCCACCCCCAAGTCCAGGTTACTGCAAGAGAATGTAAAGGTAAAGAAAGACGTGAAAAGCACCGGCCAGTAAAGAGGACTTCTCGATTACAGCCAACGAGGAGCAGGTCTGGCTGGGGCTAGGGGCTGTCCCACGGCTTCCCACCCCTTTCCGGGTGAGGCCTGTCGCGCCCCACCGCCTGGTGTCTGACACCGCACCCTGCTTCCTCCTTCGCTGCCATCTCCCTCCCCCTCATCTAGGTTACTCTTTGCCCCTCTCTCGGGGCTGCGGCCCCTCCAGCTGTTGGTACGCAGGGGCCCGGCTTCGTTTGGCCCTGTTCTCTGCCGCCCCCACTCCCCAGGGACCTCGCCGGTTGGGTGCCCCGTGCTCCCCGCACCGCACCCCTGCTTCCAGGCTGGACACTGGCCTCCAGCTCTTCCTCCTGCTGCTGTCTATCCCCTATCGTGGCCGAGGGCCCCAGGGTCGTCTGGGCCTTTTCTCCATCCACATCCGTGCATTTCCTGGGCGCTTCTAGCCATCTGTCTGCTAAGGAGCTCCCACCTCAATGTCCAGACTCGGGGCTCTGCCTGCTTCTTCAACTTTACCTCCCACCCCCCACGTCTCCTCCCTTGTCTCCCTGTTGCCACCCTTGACGTCCACAGTCTCTTCTCAGCATGGCAGCCTGAGCAATCTTTTCAAACGGAAGTCAGAGCGTGTCGCACCTTCCACTGGTCCAAACACTTCAGTGGCTGTGTCTCCCTCAAAGGAAAAGTCCTGCCAGGACCTGCCTCGGGCCATTCTCTTCCTCTTTCTCCTTTACCCTCTCCAGCCTCCCGGCTCTTCCTCAAGCACGACACTCCTGCCTCAGGACCTTTGCACTGGCTGTTCCCTCTGTCAGGAAGGCTCTCCCCCAGTGAGCCTCATGGCTCCCCCTCAGCTCTTTCCATTTACAGCCGCAATCCACTCATCTCCCTCAGCACCCCGGCACCTCTTCTGCCTCCTTCTCTCCCCAGCACGGTTCACCTTCAAACACCCCACACATCCCATTATTCTCTCCTCTGTCTCCTGTCACTGGAACATGAGGCTCCTGATGTCCCCAGCACCCAGCACAGCATCCGCATGCAGCAGGGGCTCAGTGGACAGGTGCTGGGAGTAGGGGGCCCACACAGCCTGGCACGTGTCTCCCACCAGAGCTCCCCCGACCAGCGCTCTCCGCCCACGTTGCTTGGAGCAGCAAGCTTGAGTGTCCCCCAGGGCCATCACCCCTGCCCTGTCCCGCGCCTACACTCTTCTTCTGCCAGATCATCCCATGTCGGCCTTGTCTCCTTATTCGGAACTCAGCTCGCGGATCATGCTCTGAGAGGCTGTCCCGGACAACCTTTACCCAAAATCGTGCCACTAATGTTTCTCTCGGTCTGCTTCCTTTCCCTCTGAGGCTGACGACCACCTGCACTCAGCGCAAGCTTACTTCTCTGTTGTTTGCTGCCCGGCCCTCGCCCCCGCACGTGAGCCCTGGCCTGTCTTCCCCTCACCGTGAGCTGCATTAGCGGGGATGCGCCACGGGCTGCTCCAGACCCGCAGGCCACACGGAGAAGGGATGCTTGTGTCAGACTCTGCCATGGGACCATGCTACTGATGAAGAGTCAGGGTGCAAGCAGAAGGGGTGAAGGTCACGGCTGAAAGTGGATGTACCCCGCTTTTGGTTTGAACTTTAATCGCTTGCGTTTGCATTGTAGGTGGTGGTGGAGGCGGAGAAGGGACGTGAAAGCAGGGAGGAAAGCGAAGGATGAAGGAACACCCACCCCATTAAAGGAAAAGAAAAGGAGAGAAAAATAAAAGCAAAGGCTCCCGAACAACAATGACAATGGCCACAACAGAAACTGGGTCTGACACCTTCGTACTGTGGGAGAAGCAGGCCCTGGGGGGTCGTCACCCTCCACACCCTCCCTTCTGTCTCACTGTGAAGCTCACAGAACTCAGAATTCTTCCATCCAACTCCTGCCCTGTCCTTCCGTACCAACCACTATCCAGAACCTTCTGTGGGAGGAAGGAACCTGGCAGCTTCCCTGGCATCAGGGCTTTGGATTTAGAGCAAATTCCAAACACAGCAGCCAGGGAGAGATGGTGCCTCCATGAACTTTAGGTTCCCAAGTCCCAAACCCTCCCTGTAGGCATGAGGGTGAATCATGACTTGAGAGCAACACAAAGAGGTGTGCGGTGATGGACCCACAATCAAAGGGGGAAGGCTCCCTTTCCTCACCACGGAGTTAGGAGACGTGAAAATCCAGACTCCAGAGTTGGCCTTCACTGAGGGATCGAATCCCAAACCAAAGACACAGCTTTGTGTGTGTTGGCAAGCCGAAAATGCTGGTGACTTGTGAGTTTTGTGAAGATTACCTCCCATTCTGTGGGCATGCATGTGTGCCCAGGACCGGGAAAGGCCAGGCTCAGTGGCCGGCGTCAACAAGATGTCACACGGAACTGACCCAGGCATGGAGAGTCCTGGGTTTTTCAGGGGCTCGGCCTTGCCTCTCATCCTGGCTGTCTCCAGCTGCAGGGCCTCAAATAAGTCTCCTGAGCTTCCTGGGCCCTGGCTCCCAGCCCCAGGGGTTGGCCCGGAAGTGTGTACAGGGGAGGGCTCTGGAGCAGGGCTTCCAGGGTCTGCCTTAGGCTGCGAGCTGGCATGTGCTTTAGGAATTGCCTGGAAGGTTCTTCCCTGTGGTAGGGTCCCTGCCTGCAGGAAGGCTTGGGCAGGGCTGATACTGTTCCTAGTGTGGAGACAGCATGCACACTGTCGAAGAGCTGACCAAAAATGCCAGTACACTATTCCCAGAAACCCACGTGGGCAGACTGGCCTCGAAATCAATGGATTTCCTGAGAAGGAAGCATACTCCAGCAAACAAGACAGCTTTCACTTTGCAGGGCTCCTTCCTCAGTGGGGCTGGCTTAACTACTGCTCTGGGAGTGTGTGAGGGGCATGTCTCCCCAGGCTCCAGAAGGGTGTGTCCACGGAAGCCCCGGGGTCTCATCGGGCTGGGCTTTGCCAAGTTGGCAAAAGCCAATTAAAATAAAGCAACTGCCATGATCTGTTTCTGGTATGGCCACATCTGACTAAACTCGCCACCTGCCCCTGTGACAGTAAACGTGTGAGTACAGAGGCCCAGTGTTGCTGCAGGAGAGCCAGGCTGCTGGGGAACAGGCTGTGGATATGTGGCTGGGGAGGGCCTCGGGGTGTCTGTGTGGCCGCCCTCGCACCTGGGGGCAGCCATCTGGCGGCCTGGGCTTGCTGCTCATTAGTAAACCTGAGTGAATAGACACCTCCTGTCTGCCTACCTTGGGGATCCTGACAGCCAGCTGGGGAATGAGGCTGAGCTTCCTGAAGAATTACTGTGTGGGAGTGTGATTGGGGCCGGAATGAGGGTGACTGACACACTAACAGGGGATAGGATTCCACACCCCCTTCGTTTCCAAAAGACTGATGGTGGTTAGTAAAGAATGCTCTTTCCTAAGCCACTCAGGTGGGTGGCCTGAAGGCCATGCATGGCTGAGGTCCCATGAAATGGCTGTGGTGGGGCGGCCACTAAGCCAGGCAGGAGAGACGGCTGAGTGAGCAGAGGGGAGGCAGCCAAGGCCATTCTGGAGCCGGGAGGTCATCACGTGTGGCCAGGGGAGTGGAGACTGCGTTGAGACTCCCTAATCCAGAAGCAGCAAAGACCCGTGTGCACATGTGGGCATGGGAAGCCTGGGGGGGGGGTCAGAGGTCAACTAGGAAGTGTGCGTGGCTGTGAAAGTGGGCACACTGAGCCCCGAGGATCATTGCACCTCTAGCCTCCCCCCATCACTCCTCTGAGGGGCTCTCCTCCCCTCGGACTCTGGCCACTTCTTGCACTGGTGTTACCTGCCGGGGCCTGCAATGGGTGAGCAATGTCACCTATCACTCTGGCCTTCAGCCTCCTTGTCCACACCCGCAACCAGGCCCTCCACCTACACAGCCTGAGGTTCTCATTGGAAGTGATGTTGGGCCGAGACTGGCCGCGGCGCTCAGGATGAGGCGCGGCCTGGCCAGGTGGTAGGCAAGGAGGACAGAAGCCTTCCTGAAAGAGCTGGGTTTTCCTGAGGAAACCTTGTGCCCCGTGACCACTGCACCCTGCCTTTCTTCTGGTGAGTTCCGAGAGAGAGACTGAAGGCCTAGGGCTGTCCTCCACTCTGCCAGACCTTCCCCTGATTTGTACGATGTGGGTGCCAGGCTTGGTGACTTCTCGGGGTCTTCGAAGCTTGGACTGGGAACCGGTGATGGTGGCAGGAAGTGGTCTCGGTCGGCAGCTTCTGGAATCAGGAGCGTCCCCTGGTGTCACCTTGTCCTCCACAGCGGGGTCCTGTCTGAGGGGCAGTGGCTCAGCCCCTTGTGAGGCAGGACGTCGGGCCCCTCCTCAGGCGGAAGGCGCTCATCTCCCAGTGGCACGTGGTGTGGAAGGGACAGTCACCCTTCTTCTGGCCAGGGGCTACTTAGGCCCCCCTGGAGCGGCTCCTACCCCACACTGCTGGGCTCCCGGCAGTGGGAAGGGGGACAGGACAGGTGGCCGCAGAAAGAAGGAAGGTACTAGGGGCCGAGGAAGAGAGAGGAGAAAGAGGCTGCCCCCAGGGGAGACGCCTGAGGCACCCAGAGGAGCCAAGAGAGCGCGGCCTCAGCAGGAGTGTGGGGAAGGCCTAGGGGCGAGCAGAGGAGGGGCGGGCTGCCTTCCCCCAAGTCGACAGACAGGCGGATGGACAGACAGACAGAGAGGAGGCACAGAGAGAGATGGCAAAGGAACACGTGAAGGAAGCGGCAGGGGAGGGCAGCTGTGGCCCAGCGGGCCCTGGCCGAGCCTCCTGCCGGCTTCCCCAGGTGGAGTGGTGCCAAGTACCCCGTGGGACAAGCTTTCCAGCTCACCCGTGACGGCCGTCAGCCAGTGTCTGTGGCCCCGGGGGGGTGGCTCAGTGAACATTCAAGGGAGCTGGACATGTGTGTGGCCTGTGGGATGGGGAACACGCTTGTGTGTGTGTGTGTGTGTGTGTGTTTGTGTGTTCATGTGCGTGCTGTTTCCAAAGGGGACAAGGTGGCCCCAGTGGGGACCAGTGCAGCCCACATCCCTTCCGTAAAGGGCAGAGTGGCCTGAAACGACAGCTTAAGCAAGAGGAGGGACGCCCTCCACTGGGGACCTCTTACCAGTTCCTAAAAAAAAAAAAAAAAAAAAAGAAGAAGAAGAAAAGAAAAACAAAAAAGAGAACACAAGACAAAAGAAAAAAGGAAAAGAGAAGAAATCAAGCAAAAAGAAAATCCCAGAGTCTGGTGTGGGAAAAAAGCAGAGTTAACAACTCCCGTCCATGGGGAAGTGATGTGTTCACGGAGGTGAGAGTTGCCGGGTCCCACTGGAAGGAAAGGAAACAGGTAGCAGTGAACCGTCCTGGCAGGGGCTCTGGGCTCATACTTGAAGGTTTACTGTTTGGCTTTTGAAGTCTCGAGTTTGCTGTGAGAAGCCGGTGGCCCTGGGGGGCAGTGGGGGGCCCACACTGTTCCTTGCGTTGTCTCTCACTGGGGGGACCGTGGGGTGGTGGGCTCAATGGTCTAGTGGCTTTCCCTTTGTCTTTGTAAAGAAATGTGAGCAAATATGGAACTTTCTACCTCTTTAGGACAGCCCCTGGGTTCCTTCTAAAATGTGACAGACATGGTGGGAACTTTTCAGAGGGACGTATAAAAGGGAATCAATTTCTCCCAGCTTCTCGAAGGAAGGAGGAGACAGAGTATGGGCCAGATCAGGTTAAGACCTTCCAATCCTGAGGCCTGCTTGGAAAGAGCGAAGATGCTTTGGGAACAAAAGGAAACGTGGCCGAGGGCGGGCTCGAGGCATGAGGAGGGCTCCTGGGGACACCTCTAACGCCCGGTGGCTCAGGGGTACTGCCTTTGGAAACCACCTCAAGGAGAGTTCTGGAAGCTGCTGCTTTAGTCCCAAGTGGGCGGGCTGGGTTCTTCCACTGCGAATGATGCTGCAAAGGCGCTCGCCTCTCCTTTCAGTCCTGCGGGGCGGCCCTGAGCCTGCGCGCCTCCCTGGAGCTGCCCCGCGGGACACTGACCGAGGCCCCAACCTGACTGACTCCAGACACCACCAGAAGCGGCCCAAGTTCATGAAGAACCATCAGCAAAGGCAGACAAGTTCAAGAAAAGAAAACCAGCGACAGAAGGAGCACTAAACAAAACCCAAAAACCAAAGAAAAGAACGGAAGGTCCAGCAGTGCCATGGATTCAGTACATTTCATAAGAGGATATGGCTTTGGAGAGACACACCGTCTGGGCGGGAAGGACTGAACAGGGCGATAAAGAAAGAACGGAAAAGCCTCGGTGAGCGGAGGATGCAAGACTGGAAAAAAAGAGAAGGAAGAGGCGGGAGGCTTTTTCCTCCCCCAGAGATGCCATTTATGAGAGAAAAGGGGACTCAAGACTCACTCCCAGCGGCGCTGGTGGGATTGGCAGCAGAGAGAATTACGTGAGTAGGGGTAGAAAGATTGGTTACGTCATGGAGCTGGCTGAGGACCGAGGACCGCCGGCGCACAGCACCCTGAAATGAACCGCTTCTCTTGAAGGTACTCACTACCTCCATCTGTGGGAGAGAAAATGAGATAAAGGTTGGCTTGCACTGTAGTCCCCGCGACCGCACGGGGGTGGGGCTGGGTGGGGACAGGGGCCACACTGGCTGCATATCGTGACAGCAAAGCCTCATCGAGGTCGCCTCGGTGCTTCTGCCGGGGCCGTGGCCGAGGCCGAGTCTGGCCTCTGCGTCATCCACCAAGAGAGGCTTTGCTGAGCAAATGCTTAGCGCTCAGAAGACCTGGCGCGCGGGGGTTGACGATGGATCGGGCACACCGCAAACACTTTAGAAAGAGCCATTTGCATTCACGATATGTTCACTGCAAGCCACTCATCAATAAATACCCTTCCCTGGCCCGTCCTTTGTTTATATTGCCATAAGCGGGGCCGTCACTCTCCTGCGGCTCATCCAGGTGACTGAGGGGTACTCCGTGGGAAGTCTCAGTGTAAGAATGGATTTGGAAAGAGGGGGAGGGGTTTCCCCAAAGCCCCTGCTTTGTCTCATCAGAATGCCTTCCTGCAGAGCCACAGGCAGGGCAGGAGGGAGAGTGGAGAGCCTGGGTCCGGGGAGCAAAGATGGCTTTTGCTTTGTCCCCCACCCTTTAAGCTTCCTAGGAACCTTCAGGAAATGAGAGCCATGGGGGTGAACTTGCCGGAGATGCAGTATCTTTGGATCTCCCGACCCTGCCTTTGGCTGGCAGGGGGGCCTGGGGGTGGAGCAAACCCAGGAGAGGGGTCCCAAGGAACCGTGGCTGGGTGGCCACTGTGAATGTGCCCCCATCAGAAGACCGTGTGTCTAGATTCTGGGAGGCCAGCCCGCTGTGGCGCACTTTGGGCCACTTCTTAGAGAATGCCCTCTTAGTGGGGAGTGTGTGTGGAATCTTTGGCCTTAGAAGGTGGATCTGATTTCTAGAAAGTGCCACATAGTTCACTGGATGACGTGAGCAGCAGAGCAAGTATGCATTTCCGGAGCCCAGAGCACCCTGGCTGCCTGCTCTGGGCCCAAGGACACGGCCCCCGCCCCCCAGCCCCCAAGGGGCTACATGGTAGCCGCCAGGTCCCGTGGTGTGTCTGACATGGGGCCGGGCTCTTGGAAGAAGGCAGTTTGAGTGCTCAGACTCGCCCCATCCCAACCAAAGTGAAGACGGCCGTCATTTCAACCCTTGGACGCGCTGCCAGACAGACTAATTGTTGTGTACGCACCGCTGAGCCCCCTTCTGCCCAGCAGAAGTAAGGCATACTGAGTGCCCACGGGAACTGGCACAGTGCCGAGTGCCCCAACACATTGAAGGAAGATGGCCCATGCCATGATGTCGCTGTCGCTTTGTGGGGGGCGTCTCCTCCCTAGATTGAGATGTTTCTAAGGCTACGGAGACAGGGGACTGTCTCAAGAGGGGACTCTTACTGTGGCAAAGGCGACAAGGGAAGGGAAAAATGCCCTTCCTGCCTCTGATTGGGCCTCTCCGCATGGTGTGCCGATGTGATGATGGTATCAGTCAAAATACCACAGAATTATCCCTCCGCCCCACCCCTACCCCAAAGCCCCCCACACTGGGCCAGGAACAAGGCCCAGGCACTGCTGAAGCTTCTCTTTGGTTTAGAATGGAATGCGAAATAGACCACGTAGTGAGCACTTCGAAAAGCTCCACGTCCTGCATTTGGAGGACTCTTATTCTGGAAAGACACCCTGCCTGGCTGGTGCGTTTCCATGCGCATGGAATGATGCGAGAGCAGGCAGCAGCTTAGGAAATGCCTTCACCTAGCAACATAAAAAGTTGTGCTGGTCTCCGAAATCTGGGGAGCAATTTTGTGTTTTGCAAAAGTTGGAAATCTAGGGCTGGCTGCCTAGAGAATGTTTCTCTTGGCATGGGGTGTATACAACTTGAGGGGCTTTATTTCTCCTAGGCTTTACTTCTGCTTTTCAAGCAGTTATTTTGAATGAAAATGAACAAACGCTCTTAAAAAGTGAACTAAAGCAATTGGTTGGTTTGGCATTCTTGAGAAGTGTGGTGGATTTGATGTGACAAAGTCAAGGGGAGGAATGAGTGGCTCCATGGAGAGGACAGGGCTAAGGGATGGGGGAAGGAGACTTGGGTGATTTTGGGCAAGTCCCTTCTCTCTGGGCCCCATTTCCCCGTGTGGAAAGCAGGGACCCGACCAGCCCGGAACTGCAAGGCTCCTACTGAGGGGACCCACTCTACCAACGGGGCGGCAGGGTCAGGTCCAAGAGCCCGCAGGCAGTGAGAAGACACAGATGCACAGTAGGCTGGGGCGCCAGGGACCTCTTCCCGGACACCTAGGATTGGGGCAGGGCCGTGGCCTTGGCTGTTAGAAAAGCTAACACTGACTTTGGCTCATGGATGGAGGCAAATAGGCTCTGCCGCAGAACCCGCCCAGCACGACACACCAGAGCCTGTCAGGGCAGGGATGCGTGGGTGGGGGCGCACAGTTGAGCAGCCAGGAGGCCACGGGGAAAACCTGGACAGCTGGCGACAAAGGCTCCTCCCGTTCTACTGGGTGCTCAGTGTTCTGGCTGGGCCCAAGACATCCTTCCCCCGCCACGCTGGCCAAGGCGCTTGGGACGCCAGGAGGGGTGAGCCAGAGGCCCGGAGAAGCCCCTTGGGACCCCAGGGAGCTCCTTAACATGGAGCTCGTTGGTGCCACCTCACCCAGCCCTACAGGATCGCAGGCTCCGGGTGGCCCGGGACTCTGCAGCTTTGGAAAGTTCCCCGGGGCACCCTGCTCCTCACTGATGCCAGCGCCTTGGGCTGGGAGCACAGCCGGCCGGCCGTGTGAGAAAGAGCTCCCCGAGTGCGTGTGCCACGGTGGCGGGAGGGCGTGCACTCTCAGAAGGCTTCACGGGGCCGCCGTGGGGTGAGGAGGGGCCCCAGGGGACACGGTGGGAGCTGGGGAGGCCTCGGGCCCAGACAGTGGCCAGCGTGGAGGCACAGCAACGCGGGCGAGCAGAGTGGGAGTCTGGGAAGGCAGCAGGGGTTCTGGGGGCGCAGGGCACGCGGGGTGATGCCGAGAGGCAGACGGGAGGCTGAGAGCTTCTGGCCGGGGAGCTGAGGCTGGCGCCTGGGGAGGTGAGGGGCGTCCAGAGACTAGGCCCCCAGGGGCTGTGCGGGAGCAGCTGGTGAGCCGCGTGCACTGGGAGGGCGCTTTGGGCACCTGGCATGGAAGATTCTTTGGGATGAGCCCATGGTGATTTGTGACAGGCTGGAGGCAGACACTGGGGAGAGCTGTGGTCTCAGGTCCTGGCCCAGGCCAAGGGGCCCACGCGGGAAGTTGCCTAAGCAGGTGCCCGGTGGTGTTCTTCCTTCCGGTGGGTCTCTGGGGCAAGAGCAATTGGAGCTGGGTCGGGGCAGTGGGGCTGGGGTCCAGGACAGAGCATGGAGAAAGGCCCGGGAGGAGCAGGGAGTGATGGGTGTCACACGCTGGCTATGTTGCAAATAGGCTGCAGGGGTCCAGGGTGGGCACAGGGAGCCTCGGTCCAGGCGGAGACGCGGGCGGCTGGGCCAGGAAGGTGTTGGGGGTGGGACCGGAGGTGGCTGGACTGGGCATGTGCATTCGAAGGGCCATGCCAATGTACCAGGTGTGTGGGGAGACGGGAAGAGGGTCTGGGACAGCTCCGGGGCTCTGGCTTGGGCAGTAGACGTGACGGAGCCATGCATCAGGAGCTGGGGGGTGGGAGGAGGTGGGCTTGGGGAGGTGGGGCCTGGGTCTGGGCTAACCTGAGCCCGGGGTGGGTGCTGTGAGGCAGAGGAGGAGGTGGTGCGTGAGGGGCGCCTGGTCGCCATCTGGAGGCTGTGCGGGGAGGGCCAGGCCGCGGGGAACTGGCAAGAAGAGACCAGTGCCCCGGGGCTGCGGGACTTCCAGCAGCGAGGGTCACAGCCAGGCGACAGGGCAGACCACGGTCTCAGTGGGAGGTGGGAGTGACAGGCAAGGAAGATGGAGAGGGGACAGCAAGCTGCCAGGAGAGCAGGGCGGACCACACTTCCGGAAGGGCGCCGGGAAACAGTCTCCAAGCAGGAGGGATGGAGGGACGGCCCAGCTCGGGAGCCGGGAGGACGTCTCACAGACCTTGGTGAGAACTGCCTCTGGGGTGTTGAGGGCTGATGTTAGGCCATGATGAAGTCACAGTGAGCGCCAGGGAAGGACACAGAGAGACAGCAAGTATGGAACATTCTGGCAAGAAGGCTGGCCGGGAAGAGTTGGGGGCAGGAAGCGAGGGTGGCTCTGTCAGGCAGACTCTCACGAAGCCTTTGCAAGTGCCCACAACTGGGCAGTAGTCGTGGCTGTCTGACTTTATAGAGGACAGCCACTGACGGCCTTGACCTTGACCAGCACTGATATTTGGAGATTGGGATGAACAGAACGGACCAACTTGGTGATCAGAGTTCACTTCCCAAATGAAGTCTTTCCACAGAATTCACAATATAACCCAATGAATGGTGAGCTCACCAAAGGCTATTTGAAACGGGCATCTGCCTCATCCCGAGAAGGTCCCTTCCCCATGACCTGGGGCAGCTCCCAGCAAAGAAAACAAGTCCCAGCAGCTATTCAAACCGTGGGTGGCCCGTGCCCCCATCTCCCTGAGATACAGCTCTGGGTCACAGCACACACCGTTAGCTGACACCCGTGCCCACTAGCGGGGAGGGCCACCTGGGCTCTGAGTGAGGTGTCAGGGAGAGGCCATCTCGGTGACATACTGTCATCCGGCACATCCGGCAACTGCCCTTGTGATCATGGCGGCAAGACCCAAGGGCTTCCCTGTTGGTCTCAGGCTCATCTCGCCCATTCTCTGCCTCTGGCTTGCTTGCCCCCCTCGCGAGGCGGGAGAGCCAGAGTGGCCGAGCAGCCCGGCGGCTTACCTGCGTCTGGATCCGGTTGAGGCCCCGGAACCAGAGGATCTGGCCTCTGCGGAGCTCCCGCTCAGCGTGGTCGATCTCTTCCTCGCCCTCAGCCAGCTCCTCGTCAGTCACCTCGTCCTTCCCGGGCCCGTGTCCCGCTTCCTTCAGGCACTTGAGCTGGCTGGTGGGGATGGTGGTGATGACCTGGGTCGCCAGAGGTGACAGCAGGTAGAAGCGGCCATCAGAGGTGGGAGCTCTGCTGGCGCCGGGAAGGGGCGCAGGCCGCCCACCTCCCACTGACCCAGGCCCAGGCCGGTGTGTGCGCCCGCCCCTGCACAGGCCCCGGCGCTGTGTGCAGCTCTTTCCTCAGTGCTTCCTCCCTGCGGGCGGCCCCCGGGCCGCCTCTGCCTGCTGCCAAATCCCGCTCTCCAAAGCAGTGTGCGCGCCGGCGGGTCCTCCTCCATCGACGCCCAGAGGAGTGGCTCATGCCACCTTCCGGCACAGCGTGGATGTAAGGGACTCGCTTCACCAGACTGAGGTCTGGCCCTGGCCTGGCTCACGGGAGGGGACCTTTAGGCCTCTGCCTGATGAGAGGGTCTTGGTTTCCCTGGGGCCAAGGGCAGGCAGGCTACACTGCCGGGGTGATTTGGGGCGCGTCCCTGGGTCGCATGTACCAGCTTGACCTCCGGGGCGCGGAGACTGAGTAACTAAGTCACATGGGCCCCCCAGGCCTCCAGGACCGACTCCACTCAAGTCCCCAGACCGCACCGCTCAGGGGAGCTGCCCTGATGGTGGTACCCGTGCGTGTCATCACACATTACCACTGGGAGAAACTGCACTGCCATGCGACTCCCCTGGCGGGGGACCTGGGAGCTCGTGCCCGGCCTCTCCTGGACCTGCCCTATGTAAGCATGATCTTGGACATCTAGCCTCCAGAGAATGACATCTGCCGTTGAAGCCACCCTGTCTGTGTTACTTTGATGTGGTGGCCTTGAGACATTCTCTTTGCCCTCTGGAAGGTTCAGAGAGGTATCGTGTAGCTTCAAATATGTGAGCATTTTCCAAGCCACCCAATTCTAAGGCACGATTTTCACCTCCTAACATGGAAAGGGGAGTGGCGGGTGGTTTTGCTGGGGGCTGTGACATCCCAGCCAAGGCCCTTTGCATGCTCTCTGCTGAGGCTGTCACTTGTGGCCTTGCACCTAGGTCATGGCCTGTCCCAGAGGCAGGCTAGGGGACCCTGGGCTGCCCACAGTTCCCCAGACAAATGGGAAAGGGGCAGGGCTGGGAAAGCCACTGAGGCAGACACTTACCTGTCCCCAGACCAGCTCCCCAACACCAACAAACAGGCACCAGAGCCACTGTTCCGTAGACAGCGGGGAGCAGCTGAAGGGCTTTCCGCCGAACTGGACGATGACAATCTGTGGGGAGGGGTGGGCGGGAGGTGGGTCCAGCCAGCACCTCTAGCCCTCGGGGCACCCCCTGTCCTGTGAGCCCAGCTCAGGGACTCAGAAGGGTTGTTGGTTCACCGAGTTAGACAGGCAGTTCCTGGGAGCCTTCTTTTCTCTGGCCTCCTTCCCTTCATCCCCCCCTCAGCCAGTGCCTAAAGAAGCTTCCCAGACCGGCTGACCACAGGCCGTGGGTGCTGTGCCGGACGGGCACGTGGCCTCGCTTGGTGCAAGGTGCCCACTGACCCAGGCGCCCCGGACTGTCCCTTTTCCAGCCTTCGGGTGTGGCTCGGTCGTGTTAGCCACGCTCCCGGCTTCTGTGAACGTGATGCTTGAACGTGCATATGCCAGACACTCTGATCGGCCTCGTGCAGCCTCATGGCCCCTCCATGGGAGGAATCCTCTTCCCGGGGTGAGCTTTCCAACTACAGACCAACTGGTCCCAAGCCCGCACTCCAACTCTCTCTGTTCCTGGGCTCTCGCTCTCCAGGCCACTGTCCCCCTCCACAGTCACCCAGGGCTGGGTCCCAGACCACAAGTGGACAGCCCCACACCCCAGAGCCCGGAAATCATTCACCTGCTCCGGGCTCCCCACTCTCCTTCTGCCTGCCCACCAGCCCGGGCGCTTCCCCACGTGGTCCCCGTGGCACAGCTGGCCCCCCTCTGAGAACTGCGAGAAACCAACTACCCTGGCCTCTTGGCCTCGCTCTACCTCACATTTTCTATCGATACACCCTAGTTTTGAACGCTCAGCGCCTCCTGGAGTTAAGGTGGCCTCCCGCCAAGGAATCGAGTTCTAGAAATGAGAGTGGCAGACCCGGAGGGACCTGCAAAAGTGGAGCCACCCCTCCTACCTGGATGGCGAAGGTGCCCAGCACGATGGTGCAGAAGATGGGGTTGCCGAAGATGCCGTGGAAGACGTTGCGCTCGCCGTGGATCTTGCGCGCGTTGATCTCGTTGAAGAGCTGCATCATGACGAAGGTGTTGAAGATGATGGTGTAGTGCTCGGAGGGCGGTGAGTGCAGGGGCGCGTTCCTCCCGCTGTCAATGTCGAAGAAGAGCTCTCCTGCAAGCCCAGGGCCGCGTGAGGGGAGCCGGGCCCAGGTGGGCGCGTCACCACCGGGCGACATGGGTGGAAGTCATGAGTCCCCCAGCCCCCAGGCTAAGCAACGGGAGCTCACAGCCAAGGCCGGGTCCCGACCCGGGGGGTCTGGCACTGAAACCCCAGGACAGGGGTGAAGACATTAAGACCCATTTGCACACTGGCTCGGGCTGGGGAAGGAACGGGAGCTGCAAGGCTCAGGGCAGGCCCGGCCCTCCTCTGCGCTGCCCTGCCTCAAGAACAGCTCTCGGCTCAGCCACGACCAGCTTCTGCTCCCGAGATGGCAGAGAAAGGCCCCGTGAGAGGACCCCCAGGTGCTGCCGTTTGGGGGCCCTCACATGGTGACTCTTGCCCCTTGGCCAGCGCCATCCCTGCACTGAACTTCAAGTGTACTCCCAGGAACGTGTGCTGAGAGCCGAGCCACCACGTGGTCAAGGGTCACCAGACCCGTGGAGAGCCCTCTGACGTCAGGAAGAGAGGCCACACATAGACAAAGCGACAAACCCGCCCCCACCTAAATAAAGGAATCTCCTAAAAGGAGCCGATGCCACACAGAGAACAAAACTCCCAGGATGGCAGGGAGGTGAGGGCCGAGGGGTCCTCACCGGAAATCGGGTCCCCAGGTGTCCATCTGTCCCTGCCACTGCCGGACAGGGCCAGGGCCTGCGGGGCTGGCTGCAGCACAGGGTGCCCTGGGCCAACCTACCGACGAACAGCAGCGTGAAGATGATGGTGAGCTGGTAGACGGCGTGGCCCAGGATGTTCTTCATCATGGTCCGCGAGATCAGGGGCTTGTCCCGGCCGTACGGCTTCCGCAGCAGCAGTGACTCAGTGGGCGGCTCTGTTGCCAGGGCCAGAGAGGCGAACGTGTCCATGATCAAGTTCACCCACAACATCTGCACGGCTTTGAGAGGAGAGTCCTGTGGAGAGGAGCCAGTTACCCCAACATGGGCCTGGAAACCCCACTGGCCCCCCACTCCTGGGAAGAGACTCAGCTTGGGGTGAATGTCACTGGAATTGAATTCATGTGAAAATGCAACAAATCCAACCTTCCCATAAAAACGTGACATCTCCATCCCTATGTTTTCTTAAGGTTAGCAGAGAGTTTTCGCTGGGCTTTCAGATTCCTGCTCTTAAAATGTTGTCAGTCTCCCTTCTCTCACCTGCTGGCAGTGATCTAGAAGGTGTGGTCCAAATTGTTAGCAGGAGGCTGCCACCCCCCGTCACTTGCCCCAGACCATAAAAGAGCCCGACGGATGCATTCCTGCACCCAAGGGCCAGGAGGAGGTAGAAACTGCACTGGATCTTCCTTCTCATCGCCTCTGACTTGTTGGTTAAAAATGAGCCTCACAGAAGACAGACACCAAGGACCATATCCTGTAGGATTCCATTCCTATGAAACTTCTGGAACAGACAGATGCATGGAAACAGAAAGCGAATGGGTGGATGCCAGGGCTGGGGGAGAGGAGAGTGGGGAGTGGCTGCTTAGTGGGTACAGGGGTGATGAAAAAGTTCTGGACTGAGGTATAGGTGACGGTTGCACAAGATGGGCAATGCATCAAAAACCACTGGATGGTACACTTTGGTTCAAATGGCTATTATGGTACAGTCTATGTTATGTGGATTTTATCTCAATTAAAAAATACTTTTGAAAGGGAGACAAATTCTGGACACTCACTAATGGGGAGAATTGGAGAACTGAAAAAGGGGAAGAGGCTCCTGCAAAGGTTAACCACGGAGCTCCCAGCAGACCCAGGACAAGTGCAAATGCAGGTCTACCAAGACTTGCACACGCACGTCCACAGCGGCCACAGGTGGAAACAACCCAAATGCCCATTGATGGAGGGATGCAGAAACACAAGGTGCTCACTCCATACAATGGAACATCAGTCCGCCATCAAGAGGAATAAAGTACCTGCTACAACATGGATGGACCTCGAGAACATTGTGCTAAGTGAAGGAGCCAGACACAAACAACCACCTATGATTTGGTTCCATGAGCTGAAATGTCCAGAATAGGTAAGTCTGTAGAGACAGAAAGCAGATGAGCGGGTGCCAGGGGCTGGTGGAGGGGGAGTGGGGGGGACTGCTCATGGGGCTGGCGCTTCCTTTTGGGGTGATGAAAACATGACGGAACTACATAGAGGTGATGATGGCACAACATTGTGAACGTACTTAAAAGTCACTGAATTGTATACTCTCGAATGGTGAACTTTTTGGTGGGTGAATTCTATCTCAACCAAAAGAGTCTGCAACAAAAAAAACCTGGCTTCCACCACTGGGTCCTCAGGCAGGGGCTCTTCAGCCCTCACCCTGCTGGGGGCGGGGTCCCCTGGGCTTGCTCTGCACACTGGGGTCCAGGCGCACCGGGCGGGAGGAGCCCGGCCATGGGAGGGAGAGCCCGGGGTCTTCCTTGGGCCCAGTGGCCCCCAGTGCCCACCTGAGTGATGCAGGCACCCGTGAAGGCCACAATCACGGCCACCACATTGACCGTCAGCTGGAACTGCAGGAACTTGGAGATGCTGTCGTAGACATTGCGGCCCCACATGACGGCCTTGACGATGCTGGTGAAGTTGTCATCCGTCAGGATGATGTCCGAGGCTTCCTTTGCCACGTCAGTCCCCGCGATGCCCTGGGGGACACACACACCGTGTCCACGGGGCCCCTTCCCCAGCCCCGCTCACCCACTCCAAATGTGTCCTTGTACTAGAGAGGTTTTGCTCACAAACGAAGAGGGCGCCACCGCTGCAGCAGCCACCAACAGGGCAGAGCTTGCGGAGGCCCAGGTGGCCAGGATGTGAGAGAAAGAAACTTCTGGCACTCTGCAACTTGCCTCAACGCTAGCTCCCACATTGCTGCACAAAGCTTACGTCGTCCATCACAAGGCCCCACCTGGCGTGGTGAGCCAGGCTGACGGCGGGTGGCTTACCATGGCAAAGCCCACGTCCGCCTTCTTGAGGGCGGGCCCATCGTTGGTGCCGTCCCCGGTCACGGCCACCACCTGCCGCTGCTCGCCGGTGTTGCTATCTATGATCCCTGGAACACAGATCAGGGCAGGGCAGGGCAGGTCTGGTGCCGTCTGTGGCCCTGGGTGACCAGCCCGGGGGCCGTGGGGGGCCAGTTGGCTCCAGTCCTCTGTGCTCTCCACCATCTTTGGGACCAAGTCCTGTGCCTTGACTGGCAGCCCCATCCCCCTTCTCCCACCCTGGCCCATCACCCAGTGAGATGATACAGGGTGGTGGGATTTGGTAGAAGGCAGGGGCTCGGCACTGGGCAAGTTGGGTAAATGTCTCCCTCTCCTGGGCCCCAGTTTCCCCATCTGCTATGAAGAGAGCTGGCCTCTACTGGCGTCTTCCATAGATACTGGGAGCACAGAGAAGTGGAGGCTCGAGCTCCGGCAGGTCAGCCCTTTGAGGGAGTCTCCGTTACTACCCCCGTTTTCCCAGTGAGGTTCAGGGAGGGCCAGTGACTTCCTCTGAGACACAAGGTCTCCAGCAGCAATGGGTCCAGAGCTGAGTACCCTGAGGCCCAGTTGGAAGCTCAGCTTTGGGCGTCTGGGAGCAGACGACGACCCGAGGGGTGATGGCCACACACAGCCTGCGTCCCGCCACCCGGGGCAGGGGCAGGGCAGGGTGAGGAGTGAGCCCACTCCATTACCTTTAACCAGAGTGTGTTTGTCGGTGGGAGACGATCGGGCAAGGACCCTCAGCTTGGGCCACACCTTGTCCAGACGCTCCTGTTCTATCTGGGAGGGAAAAGCACACAGACGCTGTAGAGCCTCGGCGGCAGGGCGGGCAGGCAGGGCTGAACAGAGGGGGCGGCAGTGGAGAAAGTGCCAGAACCGTGGACTCGAGGGAGGGCTGATGGGCCGGGAACTACCTCGCCTTTCTCGTTTCGGATCCGCCGGTTGAACTCCTTCCCCTCCAGGCACAGGAAGTCCTCCCCGGGCTGGATGATGCCGCACTTGGCCGCAATGGCGCGGGCCGTGTTGATGTTGTCGCCGGTCACCATGCGGACCGTAATGCCAGCGCGCTGGCATTTGCGGATAGCTTCAGGGACCTGGAAGGGACAAGATGGGTGGGTGGGGCCATCAAGGCCAGACACAGCTGTGTCTGGGCTCTACCCGTTCCTCCATCCAGATCTGCAGCACCCCTCCCTCCACCACGCGATCTGGAGGAGGCAGGAGAAACGGCCTGTCAGCTCTGCCCCGGTTGTCAGCCTGGCCTGCAGGGAGCAGGGTGCCCCCCACCCCAGGTGCCTCCTTCCCTGTGCCGGCCCCGGGGACCACCAACGACTCAGACCCAGGCCCTGACACCACGAGCAAGGCTGGGAGAAGCCACTGGAACGCTGTCAAGGGGCACCATCAGAGCCGTGTCCAGCAAGGTGACCGGAGAAATCACCCAGCTCTTTCAACCTCAGTTTGCACTGGGGAAATGGAGACCCAGAGCAGCCGAGCCAGGACCAGTCCCATTAGCAGGCCAGCTGGCGGGGGCCGTGCCAGTGAGCTCCGAAGGACAAGAAAGGAACCTCTGGCCCCAGCTGCCCTGCCAGATGGCAGGACCCACCTCGGGTTGGACCCTCTCGGGCCCTGACTCAAGGCAGGCTTGTTGGCCGAGCTCTGGGAAGCTCTCACTTGTTTCCCTGCCACTTTTTTTTTTTTAAATAATATAAAACCTAAGACATTTAGAGCCGTAGGCTTGACATGATAAGGCATTCGCACGGCTCATTAGGGGAAATGGGACATCGCTCTGGTTACTTAGTACATCTCCATTTTCCAAACATAAGATTAGATTCCAGAAAAGAGAGAAGAACAAGACATTCCTCTAGTGCTGAGTGGAAAATGGGCTGAACGGAGCGGAGACCAGCTGGGAGGGGATGGCATTGTCCCAGAGAGTGGAGACACTCCCGTTCCAGTGAGGAGGGGACTTGTGAGCCCGAGACAGCAGTGCGGAGGAGAGTCATGCCGACTGCGCCTGAGGGGCCGGGAGGGGAGAGGAGGAGGAAGAACGGCCTCAGACCTAGGCCTGTGAGGTGTCCGATGCGGCCGGGGTGAGGGGTGCAGCCTGGGGACACCCGGCTCCCTGCTGTGTCCACTGGGCCCAGCACACCGCACTGTGGGCTCCCAGTCACCGCCGGGCTGAGCCGGAGCCCTGGGGACAGTGCCGGGTGTGGCCTGGCGGCCAGGCCAGGGGAGCTGCGGCCAGGCGCTGGGGGTCAGGGCAGCTGGGAGACCCCAGGGGAGACGGGCAGCAGGCGGGGCCAGGTGGGCTGCAGGGGACCACTGGCCCGGGAGGTCCGGGCATGCTGGTGGCCCCTGAAGCCAGGGGGTGGAGGCTGTGATCTTAGCCAGGGAGAGAGTGGGAAGAGGAGGGGGACCCAGGGCCCAGCCAGAGGGGGTCCCACTTCAGGGCTGGGACAGAATGACCTTATGATCCCTGCGGCAAATACGGCCAAGCGGCCGAGAAGGCCCAGCCCCGGGAAGGGGGCTTGCATCCCGCACCCCCAATAATGCGTCTCCTCACTCTCAGCCTCAGGGATGCTTTCTGCTCTCTGGGGATCCTTGAGAGCTAGAGGATGAGCTGCGGGGAGATACCTCCCCTTCCAGCAAGCTCCCCGCCCCCCGCCCCCGGCTCTGACGCGTCTGGGAGCAGCCCCTCTGCTGCCACCAAGTGGCCGTGATGAGCCTGAGCCCGGGGAGGCCCGGATCCAGCCTCTGCTGGTCTCCCCCGTGTGGGCTCAGCCCAGGCCCGGCTCCGTCTCTGGTCTGAAAGGCGCTTGGCCTCCCAGCCAGGTGGCAGGAAGCTCCCTCCGTCTGCAGGCGCCCTCTCCCTCATCAGATGACTGTCCTTCCTCGCCTGCCTCCCTGCTGTCCCACTGGGCCCAGCCGTGGTCCCTGCCTGATGGCTGAGGCCCGACAGCACAGCAGGCAGCCAGGTGTCTGCAGGAGCCCCCAGGCCCCTCTGGCATAAGTACAGCCTGCCTACAGGGTCCATCCAGCACCCCAGGGCAGAGACACCCCCCTGCCAGGCCCTCCTCGGGCTGCAGCCGTCCCAGGCCCCCAGGCATCCTGGCAAGTTTAAAAGCACCCTATCGGCCTTCCTGCCTGCCGTCAGCCCCTGAGGCTCCCCTGGGCCCTCGGGGCACCCTCCTTGGCCACCGCGTGGTTGGCCGGTCCCCGTGGGGTTCTGCCTCACTTCCCCACCTGCTGCCCAGCCTCTCACTCAGTCACTCTCCAGCCAGAGAGGAGCTAGCCTGTCCCCTGGGCCCTTTTACCAAGGCCGTTTCTGGATCTTAAACGAGCTGCCCCATTGCCTGGCCTTGACGGCTCTCTCACCCTGTGCTTCTACCCGCCGGGGCAGCCACTGAGGCTGAGCCTTCATGGTGACCTTCAGGGAACTTTTATCCATGTTTTTTCTAAGATGAAAACGTATAAAAACAATAATATCCCTCTCTGAGAAGAGCACTGACCAGGGTAAGGGCTGGGCCTCACCCCGCCTACGTGCAGCCCTTCAGGACTGTTCCATCTAGACCCCCCTCCAGCCCCCAGTCTAGCCTCATTGGCGCTTCTGTAAATGAGCCGCCGTGGGCCAGAAGATGGCCTCTGCAGCTCTGTCTTGGAGATCTACAAATACATCTCAGGCCTCCAACTTTACATCGATGACTAGAGCTTCAGTTTGCAACAAATATTTATGCCGGAAATGAGGGGAAGCTTGCAGGGCTCCTTGGCCCAGGGGGTCAGGCAAGAAGGGCTCCCTGTGCCATGCGGCTGCCAGCCGCTTCACACCTCACACCCCTCCATCCGGGCCGAGGGCAGAGCTGGAAGGGCTGGGTGGGTTGGGTATGACGCTGTTGAAATGGCCGTGGCCAGGGCCCTGGGAGTCCGTGAATGTCGCCTTCCTGGGTCTGTGAGACATTCCAACAGGAGCCCTGGCTTTCCGGCGGCTTCACTCAGCCCCAGTTATCTGGATGGAACAGTCTAGAGCTGCTACTGTCGACACCTCCCAAGGAGTAAGGAGAGAACGGCCGTCACCCTGGAGTGGCCACCCGGGGGCCGGCGGCGGCGAATGGCTCTGTGCAGACGGGGAGGCCGTCGGGTCTATGCAAGGGCCACACGGCTTTAGGATCGGCTCGCCGTATGGACACAGCCTTCCTCCGCGCCTCAGCTTCTCCGTGGTCCGGCGAGGGGAAAGGCCCAGTCCCTGCGTCCCTGGAGGTAGCCCCGCCGCCCTCAGCAGCATCCTGTGCCCCTGCTGTCCCAGGCAGCTCCTCTCCCCACCTGCCTTCTCCGGGCCCACTCCTCGGCTCGAAGTCTCCCCCCTTGCCTCTGCCACCGCCCGCTGCCTCCTGGGGCCAACTCCGCGTGCCCCCTCTCTGCACACGATGGTCCCCATCTCCTTGGAAATCGGGGACACGCTGTCGCTGATGACCCCTGACTTCTGAATGGAGGGTCTGTGGTGCCTGACCCTGTACATGAACGCCTGTCTCCCGAGGGAGAGCTGAGGGCAGCCCGTGCACACACGTGTTTTCAGGCTAATTGGCAGGATCAAGGTGCCCGTGCTTCTGACACGAGGTGGGCGCCACTGGAGAGGCCCTGGGAGAGAGAGGGTCCTTCCCTGCCTCACAACCTGCACCCTCCGTGCCTTGCACACTCTCTCTGGGGCCTGGTGGCCTGCAGCTGCCGCCAGCACCCCGCTCCAGGGCCAGCCTGGCAGGCTCCCTCCCTCGGAGGTCTCGCATCTTGAAGGACCAACACCATCTCCATTGCTCTTCCTCTCTGCACCCTGACCAACTTCTGCCCCGTTGCTCTGTTCCCTGTTCAGCGAAGCTCTGGGTGAAGTTGTCTCCACACGCTGGCTCCCCTGCTCAGCCACACGGTCCTCACGGTCTCCCCTCCCTGCCTGGCCCCTTCCTTGGAGTCTCCTTCGCAGGCTCCCCCCACCTCTGCTCGGCTGCACCCACGACCATCACTCATGAAAAGACGCTTCTGGAGAATGTCTCTCTGGCCAGGACCTAACCACGTGACATCTCCATGGGAATGTCCCGAACTTCACTCGGCCCCAACCAAACCCTCGACTGAGAACTGCCCTCCCTTCCCCCAGCCCCCCAAACACCATCTACCCAGTCCTTGGAACCAGAGCCCTGGGAGCTGTCCCCGGCTCCTCCCTCTCCCTCACCAACCCCTCTGGTCCATCAGTCCTGCGGGCGTTGGCAGCCGTCGAGGCTCTAACTGCCGCCCTCTCTTACCTGGCAGAGGCCAAGCAGGAGGGGGCCTTCCAGACGGCAGGACCGAGCCTCCTGAAGGGTGCAAGGGCAAGAGGACAAGGGTGGGGGTCCAGTGTGCCGGGGAAGGTCTGATCTGGGGCATGATGGCCATGCCCCTGGAGGACCCCGAGGCTCTGCCATCGCCCACCCTCCCCGGTTGGTCCAGCTCTGGCGGGCTGCCGTTTGTTCTGCCTAGAAAGTCTGGCAGGGAGTGGCGCGACGGCCAGGAGGGCAGGAGAAAGGTGCGGTTCCCTCCTTGCATTTATGTCCAAAGGCCTCACCACCGAGGCCAGATGCGAAGAAGGGTGGCCCCTCCACCCGTCCCGACAAGCCGGCAGCTCACAGAGGGGCTCTGGCTACCTCGGGCCGCACGGGATCCTCGATGCCCACAACGGCTATGCAGGTGAGGTCGCCCACGACCTCGTTCTCGTCGTCCCAGTCGGGCTCCTGGGCAGCGGAGAAGTCCCGGTAGGCGATGCAGATGGTGCGGAGCCCATCGCAGGCCATCGGCTCGATGACCTTCTTCACCATGTCGTCCCGGTCCCGGGGGCGAAAGCTGCGCGGTTCCCCATTGCTGTTTAAGATATTGGTGCACCTGGGGTGGACGGAACAAGAGGAGCCAGCGCCGTGAGGCAGGGGAGCCAGGCCTCCGGCTGAGCCCTCCATGTGATGCAGTAGAGGGCTTCCCCAGAAGGGAGGCGCTGCGCGGCCTAACAGCGTACCCCCTCCGTGTTCTTCCCAGAACCTCAGAATGTGACCTTATTTGGAAAGAGGGTTGTCGCAAAGTTAAGATGAGGTCCCAGTGGAGGAGCTTGGGCCTTCAATCCAATGCCTGCTGTCCTTATAAAAAGAGAAGCGGACACCTCGAGACACAGACACAGGGACAAGGCTGTGTGATGATGGCGGCAGAGATTGGAGAGATGCAGGTACGAACCGAGGGAGGCCAAGGTGGCCAGCCGCCCCCGGCAGCTGGGACAGACAAGGGAGGACCCTCCCTTGGAGGCCTTGGGGGGAGGGCGACCCCACCCACGCCTTGATTGAGGACTTCTGGCCTCCAGCACTGGGAGAAAATAGATCTTTGTTGTTCTAAGCCACCAGGATGATGGTACTTTGTTTCCACAGCTCCGCACAGACTCGATGGGAGTTGGGGGGCTGTCACTCTTGCCCCGTTGCGCTTTAGGGAGAGAGGTGGGACATCAGCAAAAACCGAATGCCACAGAGCAGGGCCACGACAAGGCAGCGACCACAGAAGGGCTGGGATGGGGAGGGCTGGCAGGATTCAGGTGCAGAAAAGGAAGGAGCAAAGGAAACACGGGCCCCAGAGGCCGGCATGGCAGATGGACAAATGGCGGCCCCGAGCAGACTGGTGAGGAAGGAAAGAAGCCGGCTGTGGAGGCCAGGGGAGGGGCCCAGAGGTCCTGCTCGGGACTCTGTCCTGAAGGCCCCAGAAAGCCGGGGGTGAGCACTGAGGCACAGTCAGGCCAAGTCTTAGGAGGGTGCGTGGGCGCTGCAGAGGCCAAGGCCAAGGGGAGGTGTGAACGCCGAGTGGGTGCGGGGCATGGTGCACTTGGAGGCAGAGCTGTGTGCCGCCCACCTCAGTTTCCCTAACAGCTTTGTTGAGATACAATTCACACAGCACACGACTCACCCGCTTAAAATGTCCCGTGCAATGGCTTTTAGTATATTCACAGTCGTGCTACCATCACCACAGTCAACCTGAGAACATTTTCACCACCTCTAAAAGGAACCCCGCACAAGCGACAAAAGAGAGAAAGAGATAAACTGGACTTCACAATTGAAAGACATTTGCGCATCCAAGGACAAATCAAGACAGTGAGCAAAAATCTATCAAGGGAGTGAAAAGATGGCAGCCCACAGAATGGGAGAAAATACTTCAAAATCAGATATGTGTTAAGAATCTAATATTCAGAACATATAGAAATTCTTACAGCTCAACGATCAAATGACAAAGAATTCACATCCAAGATGGGCAAGGGCTGGAATAGATATTCCTCCAGAGAAGACAAACAAACGGCCAATAAGCACATGAAAAGGTGCCAATATCACTAGTCATCAGCAAAATGCAGATCAAAACCACCATGAGATCCCGATGGCTATAACAACAACAACAACAACAATAATAATAATCAGGTAATAACACGTTGGTGAGGATGAGAAGCTGGAACCCTCATGCACTGCTAATGGGGAAGTAAAGTGGGGCAGCCCCTGTGGAAAACAGTTTGGTGTTTTGTCAAAAAAGGAAACATGGAATTACCATATGACCTGGAGATTTCACTCCCAGGAATATACTCAAGAGAACTGAAAACACACATTCAAGCAGAAACTCGTACATGACCATTCAAAGCAGCATGATTCACAGTAGCCAAAGGTGGAAACAACCCAAGTGTCTGTCGATGGATGACTGGATAAGCAGATGTGGTCTACCTCAGCAATGGAGTATTATTCAGCCGTAAAAAGGAATGAAGCACTGATATGGGCTACAACTTGGATGAATCTTAAAAACCTTAGGCTCAGTGAAAGAAGCCAGGTGCAAAAGGCCACATGCTATATGATTCCATTTATATGAAATGTCCAGAATAGGTAAATCCGCAGGGACAGAAAGCAGATTAGTGGCTGCCAGGAGCTAGGGGGAGGGGGATGGGAGTGCCTGTGCAATGGGCACAGGGTTTCCTTTGGGGTGATGAGCTTGTTCTGGGATTGGGCGGTGGTGATGGCGCACAACCGTGCGAATGCACTTAATGCCACTCAGCTGTCCACTTTAAAGCGATTAAAAGGGCCAATTTTATGCTATGTCTACTTTACCGCAATAATACAACCAGAAACGCCATACGCTTTAGCTAGCCCCAGCCCCAGGCTGGGTCCTGCTGCCCACTCACTTTTTCAGCAGGATCTCCGAGGCGCCCTTGCTGAAGAGGCGGAAGCCGCCGTCGGGCGTGTGTATGACTGTGCTCATGGACTTGCGGACCGAGTTGAAGGTGTACACTTTGTAAAGCTTATCTTCCGGAATCTGCTCCCGCACGGGCTGGAAGTCCCGCTTCAGGTCCAGGACGAAGCCCAACAGAGCGCACTCCGTCTTGTTACCCACTTGGCGCGGGAGGGCGCCTTCCTTCTCTGGAGGCTGCGAGGTGAGGAGAGCCAGCATGGCCCTGGAGGCCCAAGGCCACCCTCCTTACTGTCCCCGGGCCCCAGCCCAGTCTCGGCCGCCACGTCTTTCAGGTGTGGCGCAGGGAGCCAAGGAGGGCCTCCAGTACGGACTAGATGGGCAGGTTTTCCACGATTCACTGGGCCGGGAAGGGCTTCCAGAACCTGCAGGCCCCGCCCAGTGTCCGGGGACGAGGAGGGAGACCAGCACCCTAGAAATGATTGTGGCTCGGCTCAAAAGTCCTTAAGAGAGCCTGGCAAGCCCCTGGTGACAGCCCATGCCACAGCCGGGCTGGGCTCCCTCCCCTCATCCTACCCCCGCCTTGGCCTGCCCTTGCTCCCAGCTCACTAGTATTTTGGTGGTGTAGGCACTGTTGATGGAGATGGCGTGGACCAGGAGGTCGAGGATCTTGGGGGTCAGGACGCTGGGGGCCGGAACCTCTTTGTAGTGGGTGTCCCCGAGGTAGGACTGCACCACGGTCATGCGGTTGGTGGTGAGCGTGCCCGTCTTGTCCGAGCAGATGGCCGTGGCATTGCCCATGGTCTCACAGGCGTCCAGGTGGCGGACCAGGTTGTTGTCCCTCATCATTTTCTGTAAAGGGCACAGATGGAGGCTTGGGTAGCCAGCTGTCCTCGCGGGGCGGGGGAGCAGGAGGCAATCAGCACAACGGCATGTATGATTCTGCTCCGCCCACCAGCTTTCCTCGCGGCACTAACAGCCCGGGACCTGGGGCAGCAGGTGCACAGCTCAGATGGCGGTGGGGTGGTGGTCAAACCGAGGCAGCGGGCCTGTGAGACGTAAGGACTCTCATCAGACAGGCCGAGCAGTTGACTCTGGGTGGCCACTCTCCCTGGAGCTCAGCTGGAGCCTCCCTGCTGCCCAGAGCCCCCTCTCGGGTCACCGGCAGGCCCTGTGGCTCCCCTGCCCACCCTGATCTCTGCCCTGCCCACTGTCTCCCAGTGGTCCCCCTTTCCCCCTGCCCCCACCTCAACTCCCTGGCCCTTCGGCGACCCTGCCCACATCCTGCAGATGCTAGCTCGTCACACCCCCCTGCCCAGGAAGCCAGGTGCGCAAGGATGTGCAAGTCCAGCTCTGCGCCCCTGCTCGGCCTCCCGTTCTTCGCCTGAGCAATCCCAAACTTCATCCAGTCCTTGCTTCGTCCAAGTTGCTTAATGGCTTTGCACCCCAAGTTCTGGGTCTGCACCCTGGTATCACGGAATTCTTATTCCTGTTGTGTTTATTTTATTACCTTGACAGAGTAAGCTAAGGAGATGGTGACAGCAAGAGGCAGGCCCTCTGGGACAGCCACAACCAGCACGGTGACACCGATGATGAAGAACTTGACGAAGTACTGCACGTAGACGGGTGTGCACTCTGCCAGCCACGCCCGGCCCTCCACCACGAAGGCCTCGATCACAAAGTACAGGACCAGGATGATGACGGTGATGGCGGACATCACCAGCCCTGCCCAGTCGCGTCAGAGGCCACAGAGGGTGGAGGCAGGAAGGGTGGCCGGCAGTGGTGAGGGAGGGAGAGAGCAAGAGGGAAGAGGTAAGGGACGCTGCAGCCACATTCCCTTGACCCCGAGTCGGGGGAGGTGCTCCTTGTCCCCGGCCTTACAGAGTTTTGCAGTCCACGCTCGCCAGAGGGGGCGGAACCAGGCCCTGAAGGCCATCACCTGCTCCTAGCCCGTGCCCTTGCTGCCTGGCCCACACCCCATGTCACATCCCTTTCCCACTTGTTCTCCTTGGTCCGGCCTCGAGTCCAGGAGCCCAGTGTCCCCCCTGCCCGTCGGTGGCCCCTGGGCCGCCCCCTCGGCTGCCCCCACCTGCTTTCCCGATCTGCACAGCCAGTTTGGTGAGCTTTCCCTGAAGGACCGACTTCTCCTTCTTGGGCACGTTGGCTTTCTTCTTTTCCCGCTCCTCCATCTCCCCCCCTTCTGCACTCTTCAGGGGCTGCATTTCCATGGCAACCGCCCCATCCTGCTTCTTAGCTGCACAAAGAAGAAACCCGCAGCCAAGGTTAGGGGCTGGCGGCTGGGGTGACGGCTACAAGGGGCTTTCACGGAGAAAGATATGCCACACCATCCGAGAGGAAACAGGGGGCTCTGTCCTCTCCCTCCTCTCTCATCAGCCCAGGCCCTCCTGAGGTGGGCAGTGGCTCCAGCGCTGTCCTGGGCAGGACAGAGATGCTTCTCTTGGGGCCTCGCAGGGGAAGGGAGGACAGACACAAGCACTGGTAACTTGGGCACAGACAGCGTGGCCAGTCCTGCAATGCCCCAAATCTCAATACCTGAAAGCAGAGGCCTGGGGCCCACGGAATGTTCCAGAACCCAGAGCTGACTCTTGCCCACTGCTGTCTTAGCCATGTTCCCACTCCCCTCAGGGAGGCCCAGGAATCCCCGCACCCTCCTCCCCCGCTCCCCGCTCAGGCTGTCTCTCCTGCCAGCCCTCAGGTGGACACCCTTCCGGGGGACGCCTCGACTTCCGTCGGGGCCCCAGCTCAGCACGTGCGCAGGCCTCAGCCCGCTCCCCGGCTGCCGGCGGGCAAGCCTTGCGCCTTTCTCTTGCATGGGGCCTTCGCTCCTCTCCCCTAGATGCCTCTCCGCCTCCTCTCTGGAACCGGCAGCCCTCTCACAGCCCCCTTGGTGGACCCTAATGTGGTGGTGGTGCGTCCCCTGCCCCACGCCCGCCTCTGGCCCGTCCACCACCTCACACACTGCCCTGTGTAATCTTATCCATCTCCCACCGGAGGGGGCACCCAACCCTGCCACTCGTCCTTGTCCCCACCATGCAGTGTCAGCCGCTCCCTCTTTCTCTGTCTCCCCACCCATCCCTTCTCCCCTTGGCTGCCTGAGACCACTCACCGGTGGCCTCTTCTTTCCACGGCCTCGGGCCACAGCCTCAGCGACTCTCAAGGTCCCACCCCGCTGGGCCTCTACCCCACTGACTGCCACTCCCTGTCCCTGCCCGGGGCCCTGGCCATTGGACTGTCCTCCTGTCCCAAATGCCACCCCAACCCCAGCCGGCCTCTGAACTCCAGTCGCTTGCCTGCGTTCCTGGGTCCCACACTGCACTTGAGTATTGCCCCTGGGTTCACGTCTGTGGATTGTGACCTTCCCGAGGGCCAGGACCATACTTTATGCATCTTTGGATTCCCAGCACCTACAGCCCTTCACCCTGGCTACAGAGCATCGGCACCCACCAGGCATTCTGGCTGAAAGGGGAGCAGGCGTCCAAGGCTCAGCAGAAAGGCAGCTGAACCAGGAAACCCACAGGCCCGAGTAAGTCTCGGGTGAGTCACCCCTCTGGAGCCTCAGTTTCCTCACCAGGATGCTGGCTCATGGGCCATATTTGCGCACTTCCGGCGGGGTCTGCAGAGCAGCCGCCCCGCCCCACTCACCTGGCCTCCAGGTGCTGCTCCTGCAACCGAGGCGGGCGGCCCCCCCACCCTGCGCCGCACCCTCTGCCACCCATCCTGAGCGCAGGGCGCGCATTACCTTTGGTCTGGCTACTCTCCATCGCCCCATCCTGCTGCTTGCCTACAACGGGAGAGGAACGACAGACACGGAGACTTGAGAACGCCCACGTGGCCTTGGCACACACACGCGCACACAGGACAGCGGGGCACAGACAGTGCAGCCAGTGAGGGCGGTGAGAGGAGCCGGGCGGGGGAAGAGGGTCTGGTCTCCAGCCCTCCAGAGACCCCGCAGGCCAGCCCTGGACAGACCCTGGCTCACGAACGGTCGGCAGCGGGAGGTTTCTGGAAGGGCCGCCACCATGGGTAACGAGAGCTGCCAGGTGTTGGGTCCCAGCTCTGCTGCCTCAAACAGGCCCCCCCAGTCGGGATGGGTGTTCCCCCCAGAACCAGTGCGAGGGGGTGCCTAGATGGTTCCTGGCGGCCTAGAGATCAGCCTTCTGGGCAGCGTGGCCAGCAGTCAAGTCTGCGTGCGCTTTAGAGGATAAGGGAGCGAGCCGAGGAATCGGCTAGCCTCAGGGCACCCACAGCGCTGAAGGGAGCGACAGGGGCATCGGAGGGGCTGGGCCCCAGGCGGAGCTGTGCGGGGACTCCTTCACAGATGTGCTCTGCCCCCGCACAGCCCACAGCTGGGTGCTAGGGACGGGGGCAGGTAAGCGGCGCTGGCTGTGCCGCTGGTTTCTGAGGCCGGGAAGGACTGCAACTCTGGGAGCGCCCAGGAGAGGCGGCAGGTGAGGGGTTCTGAGCTGGGGGTCGGGTTCCGCACCCCAGCTCCTCCTGCCTCACCTGCCCCAGGGCAGCAGCCGGAAGAGCTCTCTGCAGGCCACACACACGCTGCCCTGGATCCAGAGGTGGCCGGCCTGGGACAGGAGGGGCTACTGGGCTGGCTTGTCAGCCGCCACCCAACAGCTCGTGTCACTGGGGACCCAAGGACACAGACCAGAGCCCAGGTGGCTCCCAGGCAGCGGGGTCTGCTCTGGGGGTCCCAGGGAGGAGGGAGAGGTCCCCTCCCAGCCCCAGTGGGGTGTCAGTTGGGCCTGTGGGGCATTCCGAGGTGAAGGAGACTTCTGGGGCGGGGCAGGGGAGACACCTGTAGACACACGGTGGGTGACAATACAGCTCAATGAGGGGGTGTCACCCTGGGGCCGTGGGCACCTTCTGGAGGAGGGAGGGAAGTTTGAGGTGAGCACGGTGGGAAGATGAGGGCTGGGCCTGGCCTGAAAAGGGGCAGGAGCCGAGGGAGGGGAAGACGAGGGGAAAGAGGTCAGCCCAAAGAAGAGAAGGGCGACAAGGAGTCAAGGCCAGAAGGCAAGGAACTGGTGGGCGACAGCGGTGCCCCTGATGGACGGATGGAGAGGTGGCGGTGGGGGGTTGAGGGGGGATGCTGAGGGCGAGGTGCCACCTTCCAGTCTCTGCAGTGGCCAGGGCCTTGGGCGGAGACGTGGGGGAGGTGAGGGGTCGTAGGTGCCACTGCCCCTTCCCCGGAGCCTGGCCAGCTCTGCTTCCCCTGCAGGGCCCCCTCGGGTTCCCCTCCTCCAGGGAGCCAGCTGCTGCAGGTGTCTCCTCTGACTCTTAAGTGGCACAGCAAGCGGGGGAGAGGAAGCGGGGCTGGGGGAGACCCAGGGGGGGTTCTGGAGGGGTCTTGTCAAGGTCGAAGAGAAGGGGCCTAGGACCGAGTCCTGAAGGACGGTGACATTTAAGGGACCTAGCGGGAGGGGAAGAGCCTGGGAAGGAATGTGGGAGAGGCGTCCTGCCAAGCAGCCACCAAGGACTCCAGTCCAGCCCAGACGAGGCCCGGGGCCTGCCTACCCACCCACTTGCCCTCCTGTGGGCCCCAGGGTGCTGACTGTGGCGAGACACCGGGCTGAGCCCTGCAGGGAGGGGCGCCTGGTGTGGCCAAGGTGGCCGAAGGTCCGCCGGTGCCCGCTGGCTGTGAGGGGGGGCCTGGTGGCCCAGGAGCAGGGAGGAGCCCAGGAAGGGAAGCCAGGCCCCGGCTGCCAGGAGACGGCGCCCGTGGAGCTTCTAGGCAGCAGCGGCTCATCCACTTCCTCCCTCACGTGCCCAGGTCTGGGGACACTAGTGCGTCTTTCCTTACGCTGACCTGTCCCCACGTTACTGGGCTGGGCAGACCGATCCCGCCTGCACTCCAGGCCCAGCAGCCTTGACTGGCTGAGGTGGAGCTGGTGACCCGCACGCCCTGTCCCCAGGGCCCTGGCTGCAGGCTTCTGGCACACGGTCTCCCCGTACTCATGTGTGTCTTTGTACTTCTAGTGGGCCCAGGTGGCTTCACTCAGAGGTGGGGTGCACATCTAGAAAATGTCATTCCTTACCTGGTTTGATGGCAGGAGTGGCCTGAGGGGAGACCCAGGTCAGAGCAAGGTGAGTTGTGAGCAGAGGCAGGCCTGAGTCGTGGAAGGGACCGGGGTCCTGACTCGGATGGGGGCGGGGGGGGCGATGCTGGGGGAGCTCCAGAGCTTTGTAAGCCCTGTTCTGAGGAGCGGAGGGGGCACCAGCCATGCCTGGGGCTCGGGACGCTGGCAAGAGGAGGCAGCTGGGTAGCCATGTGCCAGGGAGGCCAGGGTGAATACAGAGCTGGGCTCTCAGAAGACATCTGTCCCTCGACACTGCTTTCCCTTAGGGTGAGGGCCCTGGCCCCATCTCAGCTTCCTCTGGCCCTGGGTGTCTTTTGGGGTGTCTAGTCCTTTCTGCTTGGGAGCCCTCCACCCTTGGCTGTGTGGCCTGTGTTTCGCTAGCTGCCACGTCGGCCTGGGGCCCTCAGTGCCCCACCATGTGGGCTGAACACCTGGGGACACCTGTCCCTCCAGCCCCATTCCTACCCAGGCAGGGCACTGCCCCAACCCTGGCACACACGCCGCCAAAGCCTTAGGGGAAGAGCCATCTGAGGGAAACGGCCTCACACAAAACTGGGGGGCCCCCAACCTGCTGGCTCTGGGGCAAAGACCCCGGAAGGGGGGTCTCCAAAAGGAACCAGGAGACAGGGTATGGCCTCCCACCCCCTGAGGGCCGGTTCTCCCCAGTGCCAGAGCCAGGGACTGGGCCAGCAAGGGGCCGTCACCAGGCAGGCGCAGAAGAGAGCGCGGCTACACACGAGGGCCAGTGGCCTGGCGGCGCTGGGAACTGCAGGGTGCTGTTGCCTTACCTTTCTTATCCTTCTTCTCTTCCTCCTCTCCACCAGCCCCAAGCAAGGTAAAGATGATGCCTGTCTGGGAGTTCACACCAACGGCTGTCACCACCATTCTTCCAGAACCTTCCATGACGTGAGTGCCTGGCACAGCAACACACGGAGACTGAGACAGAGATCTGCACCGCTGGGTGGGAGGCATGCCCAGCACCTACAGGTTTTGTCCTGGGCATTCCAGGAGCAGGGACTCCGGTCCTGCTGGGCTCACCTGACAGCAGCATGGGGTCTTTGTCTGCCGACTTGCGCACGTGGTCCGACTCGCCCGTCAGGGAGCTCTCGTCAATCTTGAGGTCATTGCCCTGGATGAGCACGCCATCGGCGGGCAGCAGGTCTCCTAAGGCCGGCCAGGTGGCCAGAACCACAGACCATGCGTCCAGGAGGCCTTCCTCCATGCCGCCTCCCATCTCCCCCAGAGGAGGTCCTGTCGGGTGTGCGGCCCTCTTCCTTTGGTCTCCTGCTTTCTGGGGGTACCCACCCACTCCTAGCCCTGTCATCCATCTTCCAGGAAAGGGGGCCCACAGGAGCGCCCTGCCGTGCTGGGGAGGCCCTCGACAGGCTGTGGGGACAGCCTGCTCCAGGGGCGCTGAAGCCGCTGACACTCCCGTCTTTGCCGGGCCTCCTGCCCGAGCTCCCCGCCTCCAGCCTCCCACCCCGCGTGCTCCCCGGGGAAGGCCTGCGCTGGGGGTGCAGGCGCGCCCCTCCGCTCCACCCTGCCCCTGAAACGGGAGCTGAGCTCCTTCACAGCATGGGTGGCGATGGGCGCGCTCACCATACTTGACCTGGGCGATGTCCCCTACCACCAGCGCAGCCACAGGGACCTGGAGGAGCTGCCCGTTCCGGATGACGGTGAACTTCTGCTCCTGTTCGATGCGGCTCTGCAGGCCCCGGAACTGCTTCTCCTTGCTCCAGTCGTTGAAGGCCGTGACCAAGACCACGCAGATGACAGACAGCAGGATGGCGGCCCCCTCAATCCAGCCCGCCTCGGCCTCCCCTTCGTCTTCTGCCCCAGCTGACACATTCCCGCACGCTGTGCCCGAGGACAGAAGGGGAGGGCAGAGGAGGCAGAGAAGTCCCTCCACCAGCTCCTTCCTCCCTCCGTCATCTCAGCTTCTATCCCTCCCCTCCTGCCAGCACCTCTGCGCTGCCACCCGCGTCCCGCCCCCGTCTACCAGGTCCTCCTTCACCGCCCTTCCCAGCCCTGCCCCTCACCTTCGCTCTCCTCTCCGGGTGGCGCATAGAATGAGAGGCCCAGGGATACGATGGCGGCCACCTCCAGGATGATGAGGGTCACATCCTGCAGGGCCTCCCATACCAGCTGTAGGAAGGTCTTGGGCTGCTTGGGAGGGATGAAGTTCTGCCCGTAGATCTGCCTGCGCTTCTCCAAGTCATTTGTGTTGTCGGCCAGGCCTGCGCGGTGCGGGGACGCGGAGCAGAGGCACAGAAGGGGAGGATGGGAAAGGCCAGCCCTGCATCCCCCTGCCCCTTTCCCCGTGCCTGTCTTTCCCTCTAGACTGAAAGCTCCCGGAAGGCGGGAACTGCACTGGCCTGGCACCTGGAGTCCTTCTGCAAACCCTGGGGGCACGTAGGCGGGAGCGCGTGCAGCCTCTCCAGCTGCCTGGAGGGCACAGGTGCGCCACCACGACCACGCGATAACTCGGATCCCGAGCACAAGGAAGGGAGGGTGGCCGGTTTACGCAGCGGCTCAGAATCAACACCCACAAAGGGGCCCGCACCAGCTTTTGGAAGCTGGGCCCTGACTTCTCATTCTTGGGACGACCCACTTCCCACCCAGGCCTGCACCAAGGCCGCTGGGTCTCTGCTTCTAGAGCATGAGTCTCCTCAGGCCCATTCCTGAAGGTACCGAAAGCTTCCATGTGGGACTGGTATCCAGGCCACTGCCTCTGAAGGCCAGGAGTCCACTTGGCCATCTTCCCCAGAGGCAGGCAGATGGGATGACACAGTCCCCTGGCCCCGACCTCAGCCCTTGGGATTCTGCTTCCTTCCAGGCCCATCCATGGCCCCCCCACCCCCACCCCCCAAGCCTTTCTGGCTTCTCTGCCCCCAAGTGCCCGGTCCCACACTGACACCTCGTGGACAGTGGCTTGCAGTTCCCAGACCTGAGTAGCTGCAACTCCCCAGGCCTCCAGTGGGGAGGGGCGGAGCAGGGGGTGGGCAACCAGAAGGGCCTGGGTGCCAGCCCTTGGGGTGCCCCCTGACGGGTTGGAAAGCCACACAAGACCCGGTCGGTCCCAGATGAGCTGAGAACAAGAAAGTGCTGAGTGTGGTGCAGAGGGGTTGGAAGGAAGGAGGGTGGGTGTGTGCTGGACAGGGAAAGGTGGCTTCTGGGGAGGGGGAGGGGGAGGGGGGAAGGGGGGCCCCTCGGGGTGGAAGGACTGACAAGAGCAAAAGCCCCCAGACGCACCGCCTTGGCACGTCTCCCGAGCTAGGCCATGACCGCACACTGTCCGCCCCACCCAGCAGGAGCCACAGCTGTCTCTGCCCTTCTCCCCCGGCCTCACTGTGCCTGGGCCCGGCCACGGCTCAAGTTTCTGGAGGCTGTGGCCTCCCAGTTGGGCGTCTGGGAGAAGCTCAGGACCTCAGCTCCTAAGGGCTGGGGACCCAGCTGAGGGCCCATGTCCCACTCCCTTGACCTACAGGAGATGTGAAAAGTGGGGTTATTACTAGGAAGGTCCTCGAACCCTGAATCTCCCAGACACCCAGGGTCTCCACTACCCCCACCCTGGGAAAGGGCACTGATCTGGAGGCCCCGAGGACGACAGAGGCCCCCGCACCCTCTGGAGAGCCCATGGGTCCTCGTCACGCCTCAGGAATCTGCATCCTGCCTGCCCTGCCCCCTATGCCCAGCTGGTCCCCACAGGAAGCTGGGCCCTCAGGGCCCCTTCCCCAGGAGCTCCCTCCCTCCCTCCTTCCCTCAGCCTGTCCCTTGGCCTTGGTTTGCCCTTGGTGCAGCAGCAGTGCTTCTCTCTCCCTTGCTCTAGACCAGCCCGAGGCCTTGGCCTTCCTGTGGGTTCAGGGGTCCGGAGAGCTGCTGTTGCCGAAGCGCTTGCTGGGGTGACTGAAGGCAGCTGCAGCCCCTCTGGTTCTGAGCACTCACTGGTCCAGCAGGGCCCCTGAGGTGGCCCAGGTCCTGGGTGCGGGGGCAGTGGCTGGCAGTTGGCATGGACTCAGATGGGCAACCTGCCCAGGGCAGAGGCCAGACGCCATCAGAACTGGATTAGGACCACATGGGGCAGCTCTCGGCTAATCTGCCCTCTCCTTTCCATGAGTGCCAGTGGAGGCCAAACAGGGGAAGGGCCGGGGCCCGGGTCTCCCCAGCTCGGCCTAAGACCCAGGCTCCCTGGCTTCTGGAATCCTCTTGGATAGGTAAAAAGGCGGAGCCCATTGATGTGCTTGTTGCCAGGAGACCAAGTCCCCTCCTCCAGTAGAGCACGCACCGCCATGGCCTCCTCACCCTCCCCAAAGCACCAGTTTGCTGGCAGCCCAGAGTCTGCCCGCCTTGCCAGGGGGTGTGCATGGGGCCTGGGGCTCAGCTAAGTCGCCCCTCCTGCCAGCTCAGGTCACTGTGTCTGAGCAGGAGTGGGAACGTCCAGGTGAGAACTCTGGGGCCTTGAGGGCTCCCACGGTCGGAGATGGGAGGGTGGTCCTCGAACCGCTCATTCTTCGGGATGCAGACCAGGCCAGGCTGGGGTCCCTCTGTTGGGGCCACCCACCTGGGCACCCGCCCTTCTTTACACCCGCCCCTCCACAGGCACCAGGCGAGCGCCAGAGCCTCTGTGGCAGAATCGGGCACGTTCCCAGGGGCCTTGACATTTTAAATATTTAACAAGGCCTGACAGGCAGAGGAAAGAGCTGCCAGCTGAAGCCCATCTGCTTCCTTTTATCTGGGAGAGGCCAGAGCCCTTGTGGCTAAATGGCCCTCTACCCTGGCCTCCCCCCACCCGGCCCCAAGTCCGGGGGCTGGGGGAGGGGATGGGCAAGGAGGAGAGCAGGAGAGAGCTCCTCTGGCCCTGAACCAAGCCATCTGCCCCGATCACACACCCACACCAGGCTGGGTCCCTTTAGAGCACAAAGCAGGAGAGACCCGGGCGGCCCCTCAGAGCTCCTGACCTGGCCGTGTGGGTGCCCCCTCACCCAGCCTCAGGCCCACCTCCTCTGCAGGGGGGGTGGGGGCAGGAGGCATCTCCACTCCCTGTTCCAGCCCAGGTGTCACCTGCACACAGATGGAGCCAGGGAGCAGGAGACAAGGGTGACAGCCAGGGCCCTGGGTGGACAAAGGTGTGATAGCCGAAACAGGAGCTGATGCGATCAACCGGCACTGGCCGGGAACAGGCCTGGCACCAGCAGCCCTGCCGGGGAAGCGGCAGCTGGGCCAGAAATGCTCCGGCCTCTAGAAACTGGGGCCAAGCCTGGCTCCTGGGGATCCTGGCCTCCCAGCAGACCCAGCGGGCAGGACTGGGGAAGGCTGGTGCAGGGCAGGGTAGGGCAGACGTCTGCTCTGGAGCAGGGGAAAAGGGCCACAGGGCAGAGGGGGGGGACCAAGGTGGCAATCAGGCCTCCACCCCTAGAACCTTCTAGAGGACACACCCCAGGCTCCCTAGAGGCTCCCTGCAGCAGATCTCAGAGATATACCGTCTCAGATTTGGACCTCTTCAGGACAGCCTGCGCTGGTGTCTCCTCCACTCAGCACTCTACCCGGCCCCCACCCCAAGCCCCTCCCCAGAGGACCGAACCCTACGCCTTTCCTCCTCTTCCTGCCCCCCCTGACTGCACAGAGGGCCGAGCGTATGGGGAACCGGGGGCACCCGGTCAGGGGCTGCCCCGCTCGTCTCTCGGAAGAGCTGCTGGGGTTTCAGTTTGGGGCCCATCCCGCCAGCACGTGCGATTCCGTGCCCGCTTCTCCCTTCCTCTTCTCTGTCGTTCCGTTTCTATTTAATCCAAAGAAGGGATGCAAGTGGGAACTGCTGATTACGGAGGCACAGGTGCAGGGGGTCAGGTTGCCCCACACGGAGCATGTCCCACTCAGGGGGAAACGGGAGCGCACAGGCACGATCATGGTCATGGTCGTGGTCAGGAGTGCCTCTGGGAAGCTGCTGCAAGCGCACCCAGCCCTTGACGGGGCCTGCCCCCGGGGCTAGGGAACGTCTGCAGGGAGGAGTGAGGGGCGGTGCGGGGCCCTGCATCCCCGGCGCACACGCCGCCCGTGCCAGGGCTCTGCTGGCAGACTTACCCTCCGTGGGTGAGGTCTTCAGCCTCCTGCAGAGCCCGCCCACATCCCCGTAGGTTTCCTGGACTTTCTGCAGCGCCTCGGCCCCTCGGAGCTCCATGAGGGAGCGCAGCTCAGCCAGCGTGCACCCAAAGCCCCCTGCATGGGGGGCCTCCCGCTGCTGCTGGGGTTTGGGGTGGAACTCGATGGAACTGTTGGCCACGTCCCCCATCCTGCCTGGGGCGCGGGAGGGGAGGGTGTCCTCCAAGGTCCCAGCGCCTGGGTGAGGTGCGGCGAGGCGGCGGCAGAGGGAAGTGGCCGCGCACAGACACCTGGGGAGAAGGAGGTGAGAAGCCCGGGGGCACGGTTGAGGCAAAACCAAGGTCCACTCTCCTGGAACGTTCTCTGCAAATCTGCACTCGGTCTGAGCCATGACTCACTGAGTGCAGAATTCCCCTCCCAGGCCGGGCCAGTGGCCCTCATGCCAGCTCACCCCCCCCCGTCCTGCCACCGTAAGCCTGCCGCGTGGGGAAGCAGGCAGCGTCAGAGGCTCCTGGTGGGGACCTGCCGCCGCCAGCACTAGCCAGCCTGGGACGCGGAGGCTCTCACTGCCCCCCAGTGCATCTGGGAACCCACACCAAAGCAGGGGCGACGTGTCAGGATCAAATAGTGGCTGGTCTTGCCCTGGCGCGGTGAGGTTATCTGTGCCTGTGCCCAACCTCGAGCTTTACTCGTCTGCTCCAGCACGCTCCCACGCTTGCCTGATTAAGACTCGCCCGGTGCAGCCGGCATGCTATAAATCCCTGGTGGCAGTGGTCTTCTGGCGCAGCCTCCGCGGCTCAAGGTTTCAGGCCCGGGGCTGTGCAGGGTTCCGGGGAGCAGGCCAAGCCATGGACAGAGCCAGCTGGGCACTAGGTCAAGGCTTAGCGTGCAGGGTGTTTCTGCTGCCTTGAGGGGACCTGGGGTCGGGGGCAAGGAAGGAAGCAGGGTGCGGTGGGGAGGGTAAAAGGAAGGGAGAGGGAGAGAGGGAAGGGGAAGGAGGGAGGGAGGAAGAGAGCGGAAGGGGAGGGTGGAGGAGAAAGTGGAAAGCAGCCACAGGTCACTGGTGACTTCTCCGTCACCCTGGCCCACAGCACAGTGCCACCCACTCCCCTCCACACCCCTCTGCCCTCCAGCTGGCAAAGCAAGGAGCTGGGGTCTCCCCAAGTTAACAGCAGCCAGCCAGCTCCCGGCCCACACTGCCTTCCCCCCCGCAGAGCATCATGAAGTTGTCACCCCCTCACTGTCCCCGCACCCCGCCGCCACCACCCCACCTGCCTGAGGAACCTCGGCACCCTGGCCACCCTGCCTGCCGTCTTCACAGGCTCTGGTGGCGTGGAGCACGGGGGCCTGCTGGGCCGCTCCTTCTCGGGCCCCTGGCTTCTCCTGCTGGTCTTTCCCCGCCTCTCATCCCCAGCTCGTGGCCGTGCACTAAGCTCCCCGGACTGAATCAGTCTCAGCGCACGTGGCCTTGGCCTTCACACCCGGCGGTGAGGCTCAGTCGGGCCCGATCCCTCACCTTTGGGGAAGATCCTGGCTCAGAAGGATCCTCTTGGAAGCAGAACTCGGCCACCAATCCAGGTTTTTGATCTAGAACCGCCCATGGAAACACAGTAACCCAGAGCCTCGTGGCCTCTGCTCTCAGGAGAGCCCTTACCTCTCTGTGAGGCCAGCGGACGCCAGGAGCATGGACGTGCCACAGTCCTCAGGGGATGAGACCAAGGTCTCTGGGAAACGAGGTCCGCTCCCCCATGCCCACAGGCCTCAGGGGGTCTCGGAACATGGTGGAGGCCTCAGTTCCTCTGGACACTGGCCTCACGCTGTCAAGAAAAATCTCACGTACTTAAGGCAGTCCCGCCAGGGAGGTCTGGGAGACAGAGAGGCACCTCAGCAAATGGCCATCCAAAGTGAGCCAGGTTTTAAAAGTTTGGGCACCTAAGTGTTAACTCTCTAGACACTTTCTGCACGGAGCAGCCTTCATTGCCGGAAGATGTGGGAACAAGATGGCAGACACACGAATGCACCGTCCTCTCCCGCTCCCACGCACCTCCCCACCTCCTGTCCCTGCTGTTCACCATCTGACCAATCTTTACTGAGCATCTACTGTATGCCCATGCTGGCCATCTCTGCTGGGGACAGAGCGGTGGGCAGGACTGAACGGGTCCCCGCACTCTCTGGCCGGGAGATGGGTGCCTAGCAGTTCCCGCTGGTGAGAGAGATGGAGATAACAGCTTCAGAGCAATAGGGGCGCAGTTTCGGCGGGGAGGGAAGAGCGTTCTGATACCAGGAAGGAGGCGGATCCCATGGGGCCACGAGCGGCAGAGGCCACCACCGAGTAGAGGGCTGCTGGGTGACGATGGACTGTAGGGGCAGAAGCCGGGAGACGACGGAGGGGGCTGCAGGAGGGGTGGGGGCAGGGACCCCGGGGGCACGACCGGAGCTCAGGGAACTTGAAGGAAGCCAGGCTTCCGGGAGGTCGGGGCAGGGCAGGCTCCGTGTGGGGTGCTCTGTGAACGCACCTGCCCACCCGGGTGGGCACTGCAGGAACCTGTCAGCTCGGGAAACCGAGGCTTGGCCAGGTGAAGTGGCAGAGCCACAGGGACGCCTGGGTGTCCTGCTTCCGACTGCAGGCTGTTTCAGGAGGTGCTGGAGGCCGCGATGGCAGCTTCCGACTCACCCGAGCTCCCCGGCCCCCTCCAGACGCCCCGGGCCATCATTCCCCCCACAGCGGCTTCCTTCCCCTCCTTTCTCTACCCTGAGCTCTGTGCCCCTGCCTCGCCATTCCCAGAAGGTAGCACCCTGGGTGAAACTGGCGGGGTTGGGCTCTGTGTCCCCAGCCCCCTAGCCTGTTGGTTGCTGGAGGGGAGGGCGGGGCCGGGTTCATCTGCGGACGCTCGCTTTGGCTCTGACCAATGGGCGCTGTGAGTTCCGGTAGGGTGGGGGGCGTCCAGCAAATATGTGAGTCACTTGTCCCTGAGCAGAGTCCCCAGCCCTGGCTGAGGGGAGTGGCCGGCGCTCAGCCGGGGCTCTGATGCCCTTGGCGGGCAGGCCACCGGCCTGCATTCCAAGACCTTGCAAAGTCGACCCACCGAGCTGCCAGGGCCTCTCCAGCACTCCTCTCTAAAAGGGAAGCCAGATGAACAATCTGTTCCTTTTATCCTTTTGGCCTCTACACCCACTCGGTGAAGACCCAGTTGAAAGGCCCACATGACACTGGCGGGTTCCAGGGGTGACCCAGCCAACCGCCCACGGTTGGGTGGCTCTTGGGCCTGTGCTGGGAGGCGGCAGCGCATCCCAGGGGAGCTCGCGCGCTTCCGGGGCACCCTGCAGTCGGGCAGCACAGCCTCTCCTCCGCCCCGACAACCAGGGCTCACCCAAGGGCGGCTTCATCTTCCCTGCTCCTGCCCCCAAGTGTGGCCCTGCCCTCCATTAAGCAACAGCCGCGGCCAGAGCCACGCCGGGGCCTTGAGCTGCTCCTAACTGGTGTGCTGTCACCGCTGGGGCCAACTGGGCCCAAGGTGACTCACGGTAAGGGGACCGGGCGGGGAGTCGAGGCCTGGCCTTCTGCGCTCGCCGCAGCCCCTTGGCTGGCCTTGTCGTCGCTCCACGCCTCAGTGTCCCTGGCACCCTGCCTGTGCTGCGGCCCGCTCTCTCTCCCTCGGCCCCCGCCAGGCCCCACGTGCCGACTACCACCCTCCAGTCGGGTGGCTGGTCACCGCATTGCCCGGTTCAGGTGCTGTCACCCTCTCTGCCGCCAAGCTGCACTGGCCTCCAGAAAGCCGAGCCTGTGTTTCAGTCCTCCCCTGCCCCGTCAAGCAAAAGGCCACATTCCTTCAGAGGACCCCCCAGCTCTTGTCCTGCGCTGGCCGTTCAGCAATGCCCCACACTGGTCTGTCCACACACGCCCACAGCACTGCTGGCCCTGCCGCAGCACACAGCCTGGCCGCCACACCTGTCTGTCCCCTCTCCCCCAATGGCCTCTGATGAATCTGAGCGGCAATTCAGGCGGACGGTTCTCCAGAAAATCCCCGCCAAAACCGATTGCTGCTGAGTCTAGAATCCGCGACTGGTTCTGTTTCACTCTGCTTGGCATGGCAACGACCTGTGAGTGGGTCCTTCCTGCAGTTGGGTCATCAGCTCTGAGAGACACGTGGTTATTGATTCAGCAAGAAGTCTACTGCATGGTCAGCCCTGGGTGGGGACAGGGTCCTGGAGGAGTGAGTGAGCGGGAGCCTTGGGAGGGCGAATCACCGTCCCAGAGAGCGGGGATGTAGGGGTGACAAACGGGAACTCCATGACCCGCAGCTTGGGGCCCCTTAAGCCAGAGACGGTGCTCCTGCTAACCTTCCTCTTCATCAGCTCCACAGGCTACCGGGTACAGGGGCCATCAGTAAAATCAAGGTCTGTCTTGAGTGACTGGTGGCCACTGGAGAGACCAAACAGCATATACTCTTGTTTCCCTGGGTTCTCCGTAAGCCCGGGCAATGGCCTCCCTCCGTCTGAATAAGGACAGCAGCCATCAGCGAAATGGCCAAGAGCAGAAGTGACTGGGCCTATGAGTGCTGCAGGCCCGACACAGACTTTCCGGCCTGGCTGGCTGCCTAGAACGGGCTGTAGGCACCAAAAGGGCAGGGAACATACCATTTCTGTACTCTTTCATCTCTCAAACCTTAATTGGCTTAATTGAGTCGAAAACCTCCACGGAGGGGGACTCGGACCTTCTGGCTTTTGCTCCATCCTGGCCCAAACTGGCCTGCACTGGTGGGTGGCGGGAGCAGACCCGCTGTGGGCTCCCTGGCCCGCCTCCCCATGGCTCCGTGACTTTCCACAGGCTGCCACCCAGGGGGGCGCCAGGCACGGCAGGAGATAGCTCAGCTTCAGGCCTGGACATTTTGACGCCTCTTGCCCCCGGGCCCCGTGACTGATGTCCACCCAACCAGAAACCCAGGAGTCCTCTCCCCCCTGTGCCAGCCCTCCCTGGCCACCGCGGACCAGGCTTTGGGGGCTCTCCCAGCACCTCTGACTTAATCTGCCCGGGTCCCCCACTTCGCCTCCTTGGCCCTCCCTCCAGGCCCTGGACAGCTAGGAGCTTCCTGGATGAGATGGGGGCACTTGTGTTCCCAAGCTCCCCTTTCTTGGGATGCCGATCCAGATGCTTCCCTCACTGCACCCTCACAGACACCCTGTGAGGGCAAGGAGGCGCCTTCTCTCCATCTCAGACCTCCTGGCCTCGCCTTCCAGGTCCCTGAGGAGAGAGTCAGGCCACCCCTGGCAGCTCAGCCCCTTGGCTGCCCGGAGAGAAAGCCCTTCTGCTTCCCCAGCAGCTGGTCCTGCGCTCTACCCGGCCTTCACAGGGGAGACAAGGGATGGAGGAGAATCCCACCTGCCGGCCCCCCAAGTCACAGGTCACAACGCATTAGAATTCACCGCCGTTCACGGTTGTGGAGACACAGCCCCGTGGCAGCCGCTGTCTGACCCCAGTCTGCAGTTGCTGGGGGCCGAGTGGAATCTGTCCCCACACTGGTGACCGGGCATTTGCCGCCGGCACCGCCACCTCCCTGGGGTGGATGGATCCCGGCTGGTGGCACCAGCCAGAAGTCTCCGGGCCCTCAGCCCTCCTGTCAGTAAGCTGGTGACGAGAACCCTCCCCCGCTGTGAGCACAACCGGCCCAGGACAGCATGCTCCGAGGCAAGAAGGGAGCAGAACCCCCTGAAGTCGAGTCCCAAGTCCCATCTGAGTGCCATGTGAGGCAGTGTCCCAGGGCACAGGATGCCGCCTGAGGCCCGCTCGCCCGCCCGCCCGCCGTGTGCCCTCCCTGCAGACCCAGCAGCAGAGGGACTCACCATGGGGATTCCTTGAAATAACAGTCCTCTCCTCTCTCCACCTCCGGGCACCTGGAGCCTGGCCCCAGGGACCCAAGAGGGGAAGAGCAGGGCGCCCCACAGGCTGCTGGCCTCCGGCACCTTCAGACGGGCTTGTGGCCGGGGAGCCTGCAGGGGAGCGAGGAGCGGGTGCCCTGCCCTCACCCTGCCCCTTAGATCCCACTGATCCCAGGCAGGTGAGGACGGCACCCCTTTACCCCTTGATTTCCCACGCCGCCCCTCCCCCACAGGCCCACCCCCTCCTGCCGGCCCTGCCCCCTCCCCTCTGCTCCACGCACCTTGGCGACCACCCGGCAGGGGAAATGAGGGCTCCAAGGACGAGGCCCGCATTCAGCCAGGGAGGGAGGGAGGGAGGGAGCCCGGGGGGAAGGAGCCGAGGCAGAGAACGGCCTCATTAATATTTCAGAGGCACCGTCACTGCAGCTCCTGGGCCCTCACAGCTCCGCCACTTATGCTAGTGGCGGGAGGAGGATGGGATAAAAGAAGGAAATAAAACAGAGAAAACAGATTTAAAGGGACAGCTCAGTCCCCCCCGCTCCGTTCCTTCCCCGCCTTGTTCCTGGTACAATCTGTGCACACGCCAAGTGGCTCTTGCAGAGAACAGCTTTGGGCAAAAACAATAACAGCGGAAAAGGGTCCACCACCGCCACGGGACCCTCTCCCCAAACTCCCGCCCAGCGACACGCTCCCACCTCCACCCACACGGGGCTGCCCCTGTTGTGCTGTGACCCGGGCACCGGGGCGCCTCAGGGACCCACGGGGGCTGCCAGCAAGGCCAAAGGCTGCTTCCTATCCAGAGCCTGGTCCAGACGCAAAGGACCACGTGAGGCCAGCAGAAAGACAGATGCACAGACTCTGGGCGTTGGAAGTCCCCACTAATCAGACTCCATTCAAGGAAGATTTGAGAACCCAGGGAAACACAAGCTTAGATTCCTGGAGGTGCCAGGGACCAGGGTCTACCTGATTCAGCTCCTGTCCTCGGGCGGGTGAACTTCCTCAGTATCCCTTGCTACTCGATGGCCCAGTGCTTTAGTCTCATCTGGAGCAGCGGACACCAGACCTGGAGGGGTCCCCACTCCCCCCAGCCGTGGGGACTGTAAAAACGCATAGCCCCACTCAGAGCTTCAGTCAGGAGGGGGTGGCACTGGGCTCTGTAAAGCTCCCCCAGAGGCTCACGAGGCCCAGCCAGGTTCGATGCCGCGTATTTGCCTGCCTTCAGAGGCTCCAGGGAGGACCCAGAATTCTCCAGTTAAAACAAGCCTATCCTTCCCTGGTGGCGCAGTGGTTAAGAATCCACCTGCCAATGCAGGGGACACAGGTTCAAGCCCTGGTCCAGGAAGATCCCACATGCCGTGGAGCAACTAACGCCGTGTGTCACAACTACTGAGCCCGCGTGCTACAACTACTGAGCCTGCGCTCTAGAGCCCGTGCTCCACAACGAGAGAAGCCACCGCGATGAGAAGCCCGCGCACCGCAACCAAGAGCAGCCCCTGCTCGCCGCAGCTAGAGAAAAGCCCACGCACAGCAACGAAGACCCAACACAACCAAAAATAAACAAATAAATAAATAAATAAATTTATTTTAAAAAACCCCCCACAAAACAAGCCCATCAGGGAATGTAAAATGGTGCAGCCTCTATGGAAAACCGCATGGTGGTTCCTCAAAAATTTAAACAATTACCGTAGGACCCAGCAATCCCACACCTGGGTACATGCCCAAAAGAACTGGAAGCAGGGTCTCTAAGAGATCTGCACATCCATGTTCACAGCAGCATTATTCACAGTAGTCAAAAGGTAGAAGCAACCCAAGTGTCCACCAATGAGTGGATGGATAAAGAAAATGTGGTCCATCCAATCAGTGGAATGTTATTCAGCCTTAAAAAGGAAGGTCGTTCTCACACCTGCTACAACATGGCTGGACCTACAAGGCATCACGGTCAGGGAAATCAGCCAGGCACAAAGGACGGATACTGTGTGACTCCACTTGTATGAGCCGCTTAGAGTCGTCAGATTCCTAGAGACAGAACGTAGGGTGAGGGGGGGCCACGGGCTGGGGGAGGGGGAGGGAGGGCACGGGCTGGAGGAGGGGGAGGGGGGCTAGTGTCTAAGGGGGACAGAGTTTCCCTTGGGGAAGATGGACAGTTCTAGAGATGGATGGTGGGGATGGCTGCACAGCAACCTGAGTGTACTTAATGCCGCCCAACTGGGCGCTGAAAAATGGTTAACGTGGTAAACGATGTTATGTATACTTTCCCACCATTAAAAAACCAAACAGGCCCTACTGGCCCTTTTGCTCTGTATCCAGACTAGCTTTCCGTGGCGCCCCAGGCCATACACTGATAGCAGGAGTTCCACCACCTTGACTGGCCAATCAGCTGACGATTCTGCCCATGTGGATTTTGACTTCCTGGAGTGTCCCCTACCTGAATGGAAACCTAAGCAGACCTTTCTGCACCCTCACCCTTCGGCCTCAGGGACCTTCGGCACCACCCATATCCTGTCTCAGCTGGGTGGCTGCCGCGATAGGTGGCAGAGGAGCTGAGAGGCTAAGCTCGCTGGCAGCCATTGTCACTGCTCTTGTCCCCTACTTGAAAGAAGTGTGGCCCTAAGGGCCTCCCCGTGTGCCCTCTCTCTCCCTGCTGCTAGTATGCACTTCCTCAGAGGCTCTGACCCCGCCCTGTCCTCAGAAGGAACCAGAACGGCGTGGCCAGAACACCTGGGAAGGCCTGGTCTCCAGACTGCAGATTCTGAGCAGACAATATGGCTTTAGGAGGTGCTCACGAATCCCCAGGAGCTCGTGGCAGAGACTCGCTAGACTTTCCCTGATTTCTATTCCTGTCTTCCCACGTTGTATTTTAATTTTTAGCTAAGCGTCTCGTCATCCAGCTAACAACTCTCTTCCCCCAACTCCAGTGCAGCTACGGAGGACCATGTGACTAGACCCTGGCCGATGGTATGTGAGCAAAAGGGACAAGGAACCGCCTTACTCTTGGACAGCACTAAGGGTTCTCAGCACAAGGGACAGCCAACTTCAAGGTTGTGTCCTTAAAGGGAAGGATGTGTTCTCCCCT